>NC_041391.1:98617763-98790526 GCF_002162155.2 Triticum dicoccoides | reverse complement strand
CCTCTTCCTTCCTCTCCGACCCCTCAGCCCCGGCTCTCTCTCTCTCTCTCTGACCCCCTCCCGCTCTCTACAGATCGGCGACCCCAGCGACCCCGACGCCGGCCACTGACCTCGACCCCTTCAACGCCTCCCTCCGTGAAGCAGCCGGCGACGCCCAGCAACGCCAGCGAGCACTAGACATGTGCCTTTCCCTCCCCTCCCAAGTGTTAGTTAGCTTAATTTAATTGTTGTTAGTGTTAGTTAGTGTTAGTTAGCTTAATTTGTTGTTAGTGCTAGTTAGTTAATTGTTGTTAGTGTTAGTGTTAGCCCAGTGATAGTTAGTGTTAATTCAGTTAGCTTAATCCAGTTAGTGCTAGTTAGTTAATTCAGTTAGTGCTAGTTAGTTAATTCAGTTAGCTTAATTTTTGAAATTCAGTTAGTGTTAATATTGATGCATGTGTGCTGCTGCTATTGATGCATGTGTGCTGCTGCTATTGATAGTAAATTTAGTTAACTGAATCATGCATGATTCAGTAAATTCAGTGTGTGTGTGATCAGGGGCGGAGCCAGGCTAGCACTGAGCCCCGGGCCTGCTTCAACGCTACAGTGATGAACAGTGCGAAACAGTGCAAAAACACTATAGTGAACGAAGGAACAAATACTCACGCCCCAGGCCAGGCCCCCCTAGCCTGGGTCCTGTCTCCACCACTGTGTGTGATGATTTGGCTGCTATTGAGATCTTCTATGTAGTGAGATCAGTTTTGCAACTTATGTTGCTGCTACTATGTCTGTGCTTGTTTTGCCAGAAACCAATTGCTAAGTGACCTATGTTTTGCCGGAAATGTTGATTCATTTCCATTCCAGCAAATTTCAGGCGCTCTATATGTGCACTTTCTAGCAAAGGTCATGCCGAAATTTTCCATGAATTTCGGCATGACTTGTGCTAGAAAGTTGGACATATCGAGTGCTTGAGATTTGTCGCGACGGGAATGAAACGACATTTCTGGCAAAACAAAGGTCGTCACTTTTTTTTGTCATTATTCACTTTATTATATAAAGCTCAATAATTAAATGACTACAACATTGAACCCTAGGAAACATGACCGACACCGATGAGGCCGGAGGTTCTCACTCCCAATTAGTTTGAGCACACGCCTACCTCGACTTTCTGGCGGATCAGGAGAGACAGGAAGCTGGGTGTCCGGACCGCCTTGTCATGACGGGTGATGACGGTGGTGGCACCGGCACCGACACTGATGCCACCAACAACACCGGCACTAAGACTGGCGCTGATGATGTTCCTAACTATAGCACGGAAGGTGGGATCTCCCAAGCTAGTGAGGGAAAGAAGGAAAAGAGGACACGCCGCCCAAATGAGCTCGGCACCGGAAGACTGGTGGTCACGGCGGTGCACCCTGGCGAGTTCGAGCCAATAGAGCCGCGAGAAGTGGCAGCGTGTTACGCAACCAACTAGCATGCATCCTACGGGATACCGCTAACATCAACACCACAAAAATACGGAAGAATGAACAGTTGAAGAAGTTGCTTCTAACTAGGTTGCACGCAAGATTCCTGTTCCCCGGTCGTAATGACGAAGTCGACCCATGGGAGGATGATGCCATGAAAAAAATCAACAACAAAGCCCTAGGGAAGTTCAGCAACGCATTGAGCGCTTGGAAAACTAAGGTGAAAAAGGCGATTCAAGTAGACCATGAAACCTATGCCAAGATTGTTGCAGACAATCCGAAAATTACGATAGAGGACTTTGAAAAGTTCAAGGAGCTTGCAATGAAGAAGCTGCCAAGGCCAGGTCGGAGAGAGGCAAGCAGCTGCAGGCAAAGAACATGGGGAACCACTGCCTTGGAAGTCATGGTTACACGGGAAAGAGGCCCGTGTGGGCTAAGGAGGACGCAGAACGTGAATGTCTGGGGATCCCAGACCCATTGGCCGAGTTCACCGACCAGCAGGAGCACGACTTCGTCAGGGCCTGATTCTCGTGGGACCCCAAGAAAAAGATTTTTTTTCACCGACGGGCCGACTAGGAAATTCATGAGATTATTGGTAATTATCCTTTTACCACCTTACATATTAGGTTCTGATCAACGAAGTCTACTACATTCTAGTCGCATTCGTTAAATGATTCACTGTCCATTTTGCAGAGAGAGCAACACAAGCTTGCGGCCGAGAGCGACTCGTCGACTCAGTCGACTCAGTCATCGGTGAAGTACAAGTGGGACACTCCTTTCAACCAGGCCATGAACATAATGATGGGACACCCGTCCGGCCAGTGGCCGCAATATGGACGTGTGCATGGCGCCGGGGATGGGGCCACTTGAAAGTACTATTATAGCAAGGACCCCGAGGCCAAAAGACAGAGAAAGAAGTTCAGTCAAGTGACTATTGATGAGAAGGTGGCGCGGGCGATGGAGAAAGCAAAAGCTGAGACCAAAGCTGAAATAATCGCTGCCTGTAGATCTGATTTCGTGGATGCCTTTACAACCTTGATTCCAACAGTGGTCACTGATACGTCTCCAACGTATCTATAATTACTGAAGCATTCATGCTATATTACTATCTGTTTTGAATGATTTTGGGTTTTATTATCCACTTTTATATTATTTTTGGGACTAACCTATTAACCGGAGGCCCAGCCCAGATTTGTTGTTTTCTGCCTATTTTAGGACGAAATCAACTTGAGAAGTTATTTTTGGAACGAAACCTACCAGATAGACTTGGACCCTACGTCAGGAGGTGAGGGAGGTGCTCACAAGGGTGGGGGCGCGCCCACCCCCTAGGGCGCGCCCCCTGCCTCGTGGGGCCCTCGAAGCTCCACCAATGTACCCCTTGCACCCATATATACCTACGTACCCTAAAACTTCCAGAATAGAAGATAGATCAGGAGTTCCGCCGCCGCAAGCCTTTGTAGCCACCAAAAACCTCTCAGGAGCCCTTCCTGGCACCGTGCCGGAGGGGGGGATCCATCACCGGTGGCCATCTTCATCATCCCGGCGCTCTCCATGACGAGGAGGGAGTAGTTCACCCTCGGGGCTGAGGGTATGTACCAGTAGCTATGTGTTTGATCTCTCTCTCGTGTTCTCTCTCGTGTTCCCTCTATGGCACGATCTTGATGTATCCCGAGCTTTGCTATTGTAGTTGGATCTTATGATGTTTCTCCCCCTCTACTCTCTGGTGATGAATTGAGTTTCCCCTTTGAAGTTATCTTATCGGATTGAGTCTTTTATGAGAACACTTGATGTATGTCTTGCGTGGGATAACTGTGGTGATAATGGGTTATTCTATTGATCCACTTGATGTATGTTTTGGTGACCAACTTGCGGGTTCGTGACATTCGGAACATATGCATAGGGGTTGGCACACGTTCTTGACTCTCCGGTAGTAGCTTTGGGGCACTCTTTGAAGTACTTTTATGTTGGTTGGATGAATCTGAGATTGTGTGACGCATATCGTATAATCATGCCCACAGATACTTGAGGTGACAATGGAGTATCTAGGTGACATTAGGGTTTTGGTTGATTTGTGTCTTAAGGTGTTATTCTAGTATGGACTCTTTTATAGATCGATCCGAAAGAATAACTTTGATGTGGTTTCGTACCCTACCATAATCTCTATGTTTGTTCTCCACTATTGGTGGCTTTGGAGTGACTCTTTGTTGCATGTTGAGGGCTTGTTATATGATCTATCTATGTTATTATTGTTGAGAGAACTTGCACTAGTTAAAATATGAACCCTAGGCCTTGTTTCCTATCACTGCAATACCGTTTACGCTCACTTTTACCACTTGTTGCCTTGCTGTTTTTATAATTTCAGATTACAAATACCTTTATCTACCATCCATATTGCACTTGTATCACCATCTCTTCGCCGAACTAGTTCACCTATATAATTTACCATTGTATTGGGTGTGTTGGGGACACAAGAGACTCTTTTTTATTTGGTTGCAGGGTTGTTTGAGAGAGACCATATTCATCCTACGCCTCCTACGGATTGATAAACCTTAGGTCATCCACTTGAGGGAAATTTGCTACTGCCCTACAAACCTGTGCACTTGCAGGCCCAACAACGTCTACAAGAAGAAGGTTGTGTAATAGACATCAAGCTCTTTTCTGGTGCCGTTGCCGGGGAGGTGAGTGCTAGAATGTTTATCTTTAGAATCTTTTTGTTTCTTGTTTTATCTCTAGTTTAGTTTACAAAAGAAAACTACAAAAAAAATGGAGTTAAGTTTGTCTCGTACGCTTCGTCTTTTTAATATCTTTCGTGAGTTTGATGGAAAGGAAAATTGTGCTCAAGTGCTAGCAGAAGAATGCATTAGAATGCTTGATACTAAATCTTTGAATGATGAGCATGATTGCAATGTTGTTGGTATGAACTCCTTGAATATCCATAGTACTAATGATGATTGCACTAGTTATGATGAAAATGCCTCCTATAAACATGTCAATTTTTGTGGAGTGCATTGGGTTTGCAAGTACACACCAAATAGGGAAGATAGATATTGCAAGAGGCATAAGTACTTAGAAACTAAATTGTTGCAAGAAAGGCTAGATGTTTGTGTTGAAGATTTAAATTATCTTTGCCGTACTTGTGGATTTTGCAATGAAAGTGGTCATTTAACTATCCGATGCAAATTATTTCATGATCTAATCGTGTCCAAAAATTGTGATGACTTGATTTCCCTTGCACATTATAATGAACTTAGTTTGCTTGTGAGCTATGAAGAAATGAAACGTATAACCAACTATCTCCCAGATTTTGCCCGTTATAAACTTCTTGGTTTTGATCTAGAGGAAATTTGTATGTATTGTGCGGTGAATTGCATTGAAAATCCTTATATTGCCAATTACATAAAGAAAAGAAAACAAATAGAAGATGAAGAGAATACTAATGAAAGGGAAGAGAATTCCCAATATCCTCCTATTATTTCTTATGATGAATCAGGTAACGAGGAGGAGCCTTCTATTCAACCAATCTCATTAATAAGGAGCTCCAAAAAGAGGATTGAACCCACACATGATGTGGTGAAGAAGAAGAAAAGAAAAAGGAAGAGAGGTAAAAAGGTATCTCTCCCAAATAAAGTTGCTCCTATTATTGTTTTGCCTCATGAAAATGAATCAAAAATAATTGTGGAAGATGATGCACTTGATGATGATCTCGTTATGCCTATTGCTTGTTGTGATGATTATGATTGGGAAGATAATGATACTTCTTATGATCTTGAAAATCTTTTTGGTACTTGCTTGGAATATTACAATTGCTATACTATTGGTGCTATCCATACTATTAATGATGAGAGTGATTATGCTTATGATATGAAAAGGCCCAAGCTTGGGGAAGCTATGTTTAATGAGGATGACATATTTGAGAATATATTTGCTGCAATTAGTGTTTTTCCCGAGCTTGGGGATGCTATGTTTAATAATGATGATATTTTTAGCCTCTCAAGTTTCGATATGCAAAGTTGTGATGATGATAGCATGCCTTCTACCTATGATGATTATATTGATGAAAGTGGGTTTGGCAGAGTGTCAACTTTAGGAAGTAGTGATCCCACAATTTTGGAGGATGTTGAATCTTATAATATTTATGAAAGTGGATTTGGAGAGGTCATGACTTTACTTAGTAATTATTCCACTATCTTGGAAGAGGTTTCAATCGATTATGATGAGAACAAAGTTGCTACTTATGATGATTATTGTGATAAAACTTATGCTTTAAAAAGTAGTGATGATTATATTTATAAAACTTGTCATGATTATGATTACCCTTTTTCTGAACATTACTCTTTTAATGTGGAAACAATTTATAGTATTCAAGTCTCTTATGATACTCCCACTATTCCGAACGAGAAGAATTTTGCTTATGTGGAGAGTAGTAAATTTTCTATGCTTGTAGATCATGAAAAGAATGTTTTAGGTGCTGGTTATATTGTTGAATTCATTCATGATGCTACTGAAAATTATTATGAGGGAGGAACATATGCTTGTAGGAGTTGCAATAATGTCAAGTTTCCTCTCTATGTGCTTCAAGTTTTGAAGCTATGCTTGTTTTACCTTCCTTTGCTAGTTTATTATTGTTCCCATAAGTTGTTTGCTCATAAAATCCCTATGCATAGGAAGTGGGTTAGACTTAAATATGCTAGTCATATGCTTCATGATGCTCCCGTTATGTTTCAATTCTTATCTTTTATGTGAGCATCATTGCCATCATCATGCCTAGCTAGAAAGGCATTACAGAAAAGCGCTTGTTGGGAGACAACCAAATATTTATCCTTACTGTTTTTGTGTGTCTACATGATTATGCTACTATATTAATCATGTTTGATAGCTTTTGTTTCAATAAAGTGCCAAGTAGAACCTTTGGGAAGACTTGGGTGAAGTTTATATGATCTTGCTGTAAAAAACAGAAATTTTGCGCTCACGAGAATGGCTGCCATTTTTTACTGGACAGTGATTTTAGGTTGATTATTTTTGAAGGTGATTAATAGACAAATTACTCAGGTCCAGAAATTTATTTCATAATTTTTGGGGTTCCATAAGTATATGTTTGATACAGATTACTACAGAATGTTCTGTTTTTGACAGATTCTGTTTTCATTGTGTTGTTTGCTTATTTTGATGCACCTATGAGTAGTATCGGAGGGTATGAACGATAGAGAAGTTAGAATACAGTAGATATTAAACCAATATGAATAAATAATTAGTTCATTACAGTACCTAAGTGGTGGTTTTATTTTCTTATACTAACGGAGCTTACGAGTTTTGTGTTGAGTTTTGTGTGGTTGAAGTTTTCAAGTTTTGGGTAAGGATTCGACGGAATATAGAATAAGGAGTGGCAAGATACTAAGCTTGGGGATGCCCAAGGCACCCCAAGGTAATATTCAAGGACAACCAAGATTCTAATCTTGGGGATGCCCCGGAAGGCATCCCCCCTTTCGTCTTCGTTCATCGGTAACTTTACTTGGAACTATACTTTTATTCGCCACATGATATGTGTTTTGCTTGGAGCGTCATTTTATTTTGCTAGTTTTTTTCTTGCTGTTAGTTAGAATAATGTTTTGCATCTTTAGTTTCCATAAAAAAGTCAAGGATAGCCTTTGCCATGCTTATTTTGCTAGTATACATGTTGCTGTTTGAAAACAGAAAGTTTACCGCTGTTGCAAAAATTCCCTAGAAAAGTCAGAGAATGGTATAACGTTGAATCTTTTTGCATATTAAGCTCTGATAAATTTATTACAGTGGGAATTTTAGTTCATAATTTTTGGAGTCAGGGAAGTATTGTTACTCTTGCATTCTTTATAGACTGTACTGTTTTGGCAGATTGCTGTTATGGTTGCATTGTTTGCATATGTTTGCTTGTTTAATGATTCTATTTGAGGATAGGAGTATTAAATATGCAGAGGCATTTAGTATTCAATTTTGAATAACAATTTTAGTGATTTGTTATAGTAGAATATGATAAGGTTTTGCATTGGCTTATACTAAGCTATCTCACGAGTTCTTGTTGAGTTTGTTGTGAATGAAGCTTTTGATAAAAAGAGAAACCATGATATGAGAGGAATTAAGGAGACACAAAAGTTCAAGCTTGGGGATGCCCAAGGCACCCCAAAATAATATTTCAAGAAGTCTCAAGCATCTAAGCATGGGGATGCCCCGGTAGGCATCCCACCTTTCTTCTTCGGCAATCATCGGTTAGTATCAGTTGAACCTAAGTTTTTGCTTCTTCACATGAGTTGTGCTATCCTTGCAATGTCATTTTATTTTGTTTTGCTTGCTGATTGAATACAATAACAAGATCTGAAATTCTTTTTATGAGAGAGAGTCTTCACATAGTTACATAATTATTTAGCTACTCATTGGTCTTCACTTATATCTTTTTGAGTAGTTTGTCGTTTACTCATGTGCTTCACTTATATCCTATGAGTAAATTGTTGAATGAATTGATTTTCATAAATCTGAAATTATATATGTTTTATTTGCTTATCCCATGGGGAGTAATGACTTCACATCGAAGAAGTAGAGGTTGTAAATTTATTGACGGTTGGCAAGCATTGTATTAGTCATTTGAACAATTCATGAAAGAATATTGAAGGAAGGGATGTTTCACATATAAATATATTATCATAGACATCTTTCATAATTGGGAGCACTCATTAAGTATGACATGCTAAAGAGTTGATGTTGGACAAGGAAGACAACGTAATGGGTTATGTTTTCTCGCATCTCATTTAAAGTGTATATTGTCATGGATCATTCAAACATGTTGAGCTTGCCTTTCCCCTCATGCTAGCCAAAAATTCCTAGCACCAAGTAGAGATACTACTTGTGCTTCCAAATATCCTTAAACCCAGTTTTTGCCATGAGTGTCCACCATACCTACCAATATGCGGTATTTACCTGCCGTTCCAAGTAAATTTGCATGTGCCAAACTCTAAACCTTCAAATTATAATCTGTTTTGTATGCCCGAATTGCTCATGTAGCAACTAGGGGCTGTCAGTGTCTTCCATGCTAGGTGGGTTATTTTCAAGAGGAGTGGACTCCGCTCCTCATTCACGAGAAAGTGGCGGTAACCGGGATGCCCAGTCCCATGATCAAAAAGATCAAAATCAAATCAAAATAATTAAACAAAACTGCCCCAGGATTGTTGTTAGTTGGAGGCACTCGTTGTTTCGAGCAAGCCATGGATTGATGCTTGTTGGTGGTTGGGGGAGTATAAACTTTTACCATTCTGCGTGGGAACCGCCTATAATGTATGTAGTATGGAAGATATTGGGAACTCTTGGTTGTTATGTTCACAATGAGATCATACCTCTCAAAATTATTTATCTCTATTTCAAAATTGAGCTCTGGCACCTCTGCAAATCCCTGCTTCCCTCTGCGAAGGGCCTATCTTTTACTTTATGTCTTTTACTTTATGCAAGAGTCAAGGTGGTCTTCACCTTTCCCTTTTTCATTTTATCCTTTGGCAAGCACTTTGTGGTGGGGTGATCCTGATATATATATATATATATATCCAATTGGATGTACGTTAGCATGAACTACTATTGTTGACATCACCCAAAGGTGAATACGTTTGGAGGCAACATTATAAGCCCCAATCTTTCTCTGTGTCTGATTAAAACTTCATAACCACAAGTATTGCGTGAGTGTTAGCAATTGTAGAAGACTATATGATAGTTGAGTATGTGGAGTTTGTTATTCCTGAAAATAAGATGAATTGCAATTGTTTTGATGACTAAGAATGAAGTTTGCTAGTTTTCAAGAATGTTTATGGTCTATGCTTTAACATGATAATTGCTTGTTGCTAGTTCATGAAAAGTTTTATGAGATGAACTACTGTTATGAAATATTATCATGCTAGAAAAGGTGATTGAAATTATCATTGATCAAACTTGTGCACCTCTAGCATTCACACTTCATAAATTCTTTCTTTTATCATTTACCTACTCGAGGACGAGTAGGAATTAAGCTTGGGGATGCTGATACGTCTCCAACGTATCTATAATTTATGAAGCATTCATGCTATATTACTATCTGTTTTGAATGATTTTGGGCTTTATTATCCACTTTTATATTATTTTTGGGACTAACCTATTAATCGGAGGCCCATCCTAGATTTGCTGTATTATGCCTATTTCAGTGTTTCAAGGAAATGGAATATCAGACGGAGTCAAAACGGAACGAAATCAACTGGAGAAGTTATTCTTGGAAGGAAACCTACCAGATAGACTTGGACCCTACGTCAGGAGATGAGGGAGGTGCTCACGAGGGTGGGGGCGCGCCCCCTGCCTCTTGGGCCCCCCAAAGCTCCACCGACATACCCCTTGCACCCATATATACCTACGTACCCTAAAACTTCCAGAACAAAAGATAGATCCCGAGTTCCGCCGCAGCAAGCCTCTATAGCCACCAAAAACCTCTCGAGAGCCCTTCCCGGCACCCTGCCGGAGGGGGGGGGTCCATCACCGGTGGCCATCTTCATCATCCCGGTGCTCTCCATGACGAGGAGGGAGTAGTTCACCCTCGGGGCTGAGGGTATGTACCAGTAGCTATGTGTTTGATCTCTCTCTCTCTCTCTCTCTCTCATGTTCTCTCTCGTGTTCCCTCTATGGCACGATCTTGATGTATCCCGAGCTTTGCTATTGTAGTTGGATCTTATGATGTTTCTCCCCCTCTACTCTCTTGTGATGAATTGAGTTTCCCCTTTGAAGTTATCTTGTCGGATTGAGTCTTTTATGAGAACACTTGATGTATGTCTTGCGTGGGATAACCGTGGTGACAATGGGTTATTCTATTGATCCACTTGATGTATGTTTTGGTGATCAACTTGTGGGTTTTGTGACATTGGGAACCTATGCATAGGGGTTGGCACACGTTCTTGACTCTCCGGTAGTAGCTTTGGGGCACTCTTTGAAGTACTTTTATGTTGGTTGGATGAATCTGAGATTGTGTGATGCATATCGTATTATCATGCCCACGGATACTTGAGGTGACAATGGAATATCTAGGTGACATTAGGGTTTTGGTTGATTTGTGTCTTAAGGTGTTATTCTAGTACGAACTCTTTTATAGATCGATCCGAAACAATAACTTTGAGGTGGTTTCGTACCCTACCATAATCTCTACGTTTGTTCTCCGCTATTAGTGGCTTTGGAGTGACTCTTTGTTGCATGTTGAGGGCTTGTTATATGATCTATCTATGTTATTATTGTTGAGAGAACTTGCACTATTGAAAGTATGAACCCTAGGCCTTGTTTCCTATTATTGCAATACCGTTTATGCTCACTTTTACCACTTGTTACCTTGCTGTTTTTATAATTTAAGATTACAAATACCTTTAACTACCATCCATATTGCACTTGTATCACCATCTCTTCGCTGAACTAGTGCACCTATACAATTTACCATTGTATTGGGTGTGTTGGGGACACAAGAGACTCTTTGTTATTTGGTTGCAGGGTTGTTTGAGAGAGACCATCTTCATCCTACGCCTCCTACGGATTGATAAACCTTAGGTCATCCACTTGAGGGAAATTTTCTACTGTCCTACAAACCTGTGCACTTGCAGGCCCAACAACATCTACAAGAAGAAGGTTGTGTAGTAGACATCAGTCACATGGGTGCAACAAAATCCAAATGCTCCACCAAGTGAATTTCCCATGCCCAGCTTCACCGGGAGCAACTCAATGAACATCGCACCCATACTCGTACCTAGTATGGCAACCGCGCCCGCACCTCCTCCAGCACCTGCTCCTCTGCCCAGCTCTCACAGCAGCCCTAGCTCCGTCTCTGGCTTGAATGTCGAGCCGTCGACATTGGTTGAGCTCGACGCCTCACGGTACATACGCGTCGTCGCACCTTCATCAACTCAACTAATTAATTAATCTTCAGTTGCCGTTCTTTTTGGATCTCTAACGCCGCATGTATATGTCTTTGTAGGCCGAGTCCACTCCATGCACCCTCCTTTACAACATGAAGGGCGGGTTGGAGGATGTGGGGAAGGGTACTATAGTGAAGCCTAAGGATCGATTGTTTCACCGCCGGCAGATGCCTGATAATGCCTTAAGGGTCTCCGTGGAGAGTGTGAAAGCGGGCTACGAGGGTCTCCCTCGTCCGATACAAACCGATGGAGAGGATGACAAGACCCCCACACAGCTTGGCCAATGCAAAAATTGGCTGATCCTGTGGCTGAAAAATCTTCTTCGTGTCGAGGTGGCCGGGAGAACACCAACGGGACCTCATGAAGGTATGACCACAACACCACCTACACAAGTACAACCATCATCTGTGCTGCTTGCTAAGATCAAGAGACATGAGCAAGGAGGGCCGGCGATAGGGATCATGACATGGAGGAGGCCGACGATGACCCTAACCAGTATTTCAATACTGCCTTTGACAACGAAGTAACAACGAGTCAACCATATGAATATGAGATGCATGTACCAGAGCCGGAACGTCCTCGGGAGTGCAAGAAGTCTTTGTTCATGCAATCCTCGGAGGACACGCCTCCAGATGCCGGCTCCACCCAAGCTCAACTACTTAGCCAGAGTCGTCCAATGCTGAGCCCGGCAACACTAGGGGTGGTGCTCAGGGAGGGTCTGACAGACCCACCAGCACCTCAGCCCACCAAGAAGAAGCAGAGGAAGGGACCGGCGGCAAGAAAATCCAATAAAGCTGGCAATGTTGGTTCTAGCAGCCAGCAGCCTTCGACCAAGGTTGACCATGTACCGATGAAACATGCGCCATTAATCCATGTAGCGGGAGAGCCAATGGTATCGACGAATGCACTAGTTGCCATAGAAGGGGATCTCAAGAGACTCCATGACCATGTGCTTTCGATAGAGAGAAGCCTCCTCGCCTCGGATGATCCAGGATACCCACTTTATACGGTTCATGTGCCGAGCAGTTGCAAGATGTATGTCCACACATGCCCCGCGGACCTCTTCTTCCTGAGGTTTGATTACATCTTCCACATGTTTCAAATGAGGACACTTGATTTTACGTTCGTCCGCCTGTATGCGTTGCACATGAACTACATCATCAGGAGAGAGCAAGTCACCGGTCTTGCAGTCGCATACCCATACTACATGCATGAGGGCTTCTTGTCAGTCAATGATGCCAACCGTCAATATGCGAGTCAGTACATCGAAGAATTCTTGGTCAGCAATAAGGACAAAGAAACGATTCTCCTACCTTATCATCCCAGATAAGTTATCCGCGGATAGCACTATAACACATACATCCTTTCGTGCATTTCAATAGTTACTTTGCACGCATGGAGGCTAAACTTGATCGTGTATTTTGCGTAGCGGGGGGGTGTCGTGCCATTCTCATTGTTCTTTACCCTCGTTACTCCCGCGTCGTATATTTGGACCCGTCGAAGAACATACAGAAGAAAGATTACACACACATAAAGTATGTTCTGGACAGAGCTATGCTGGGCTTCAGCATGCGGGGTGGCTACATCCAACACAAAAAAACAAATAAGGCCGGGCCTTGTTTCAGCCACAAGACTGACTTCTGTTGCATCCAGCAACCGACAAGAAGTGAGAATGATGGATTCTACGTCATCCATCTAATGATGGAGTACAGAAGGGATGTGCAATCACTTTGCATGAAATCTTCATCCGATACCCATATCCAGAGATGGGCCGGAGCCTTTGGAGCAGTGCCGGAGAATCGACTTCAAAATGATTTCTACCGGATCCAACAGGAAATTGCGTCCATCATCATCAAAGATGTCCTCGAAGAGAATGGGATGTTCTACGCCGGCCCAATATCGCGAGCTGACGTCCGAACCCGCATTTCCCTACAGCGTCAGGACATGACGCCTTTCACTAAGCTTGGGCCTGTCCTCCCGGATATGGACAGCTGGGAAGAGTGCACTACTTAAAAACAATGTGTCTGTTTGGTTACTTGTTACTTTCTGTACGATGAAACTTCGAATCTCTCAGTACGATGAAACTATTAGATGTATGGTGCCGCGCTCTAGTTAATTACTTTCGGTACGATAAAACTTGTTAACTATGTTTACTATATATGTTGCTTCTATTTCATAACTATTTTGTTGAATTCGCTTCATGGTATATATATGTGCATCTCTGACAGGTATATAGATCAACGATGGCAAGGAAGTGGTATGCCGTGTATGTAGGGCATGTTCCGGGTGTGTATGATGAGTGGCTAGAGTGTCAGGCCCAAGTCTCTGGCTTGTCCAGCGGAATCCAGAAAGGGTTTGATAGCAGAGTGGAAGCCGAAGCTAGTTACTTGAGATTCATAGCACAACAGGGGATTCAGAACCAGCGCTGTTGCAAAAACTACTACGTAATACTGCTTTTGATCATCGTGATCGCTCTTATCTTCTATGCGGTCATATCATAGTCTACATTGATGATGAAACATGAGTATGTGACCATGTAGTTGCATGTATTGAGAACTTGTAATGACTTGTAACACTATTTCGAGACATGTATTCGACCAGATTGATGATGATGAGATATTTGAGACATGTCGAGACTTCTAATAACTTTGGCTCATCGATGACTCACTTGCTTTTCAATGTATATGCATGTTATTGTATAAACGGTGGATTTGTTTAATTGTGTACAGAGCCAAAACGCAAAAAAAAATACAAAAGTTAGCAGTGGCGTGGGGGTAAAGATTACCAGTAGCACTCAAGTAACATTAGCGCTGGCTAGTTCCACGCGCTGTAGATAATTATCAGTAGCGCTGGGTGAAAGCACGCTACAGCTAGCTTTAGATACCAGTAGCGCTGGGCCAAACAAGCACTACTGCTAAAAAATAGTTGTAGCACCGTAGCACTAGCGCGCCTGCCCACGCTACTAATAGCAAGAAATCCAGCGCTACTGGTAAGGGTTTTCCTAGTAGTGTAGATGCATTGGAATGGAGGGGCGCCTTTATATGAGTGCAAACTGCATTGCATTCACATCGTGCTGCCTCTTTTCCCGGTCCTCCTCCCATTACTTCCCTCCTGCATTCATGATGCTAATTGAAGGAGGATGAATCATTGGCCGTTTCAACATTTCGGGAACCGCTACCCACTCCCTCGTCTGCATTAAAGCCGTATCGGAAACTACACCGACCGCTGTCAAATTGAATAGTAATGCACCGCCCGCTGCACGCCCGGCTGAACACGCCTCCTCGCCTCCATCTATGCTTAATTACTGAATTTTAGTTGCAAAAATTAGATACTGCAAGTGATTTTTAGCTTCATATTTTGACAAATCGCAGTGTTACAAGGTTGACAAATGGCAATGTTACTAGATCAACAAATGTCAATCTTTCTAGTTTGACAAATGGCAACATACCCAACATGACAGATGCAAATCTTACCAAATTGTTTGTAAGTGGTTGCACACGGGTCATCCAAAACAACCGTTTGCGTTGAAGAGATGCACAAATCCTGCTCTCACTTTGCATATGAGTGTTCTTTCTAAAAAGTTTGCGATCAAGAGCCATTTTTTTGCGATCAAGAGCCATTAAAACTTGTAACCATTAAAACCAAGACAAGTGGCGTCACGTGAATGGTTTAAATTTGAATTATGCACATAAATGCATTGAAAACTCAATTAATGCATAAAAATGTTCAAACGAACCCCGAAAATCCCAAAAATTGACACAACACTCCTGTTGTTCTATATTGACACGAGAAAAATTTTGAAAGCAATAAGAGGCAATGGATATTGTTTCGTCCCCAAAGGTGGGACGTTCCCTACCGAAACCATCATGCTTGTTGTGAGAAGCTCTGGTTTGTGAGAAGCATATACCCAAACCTGCCCCAAATGGGACCTAAAATTTACCATGGCATGCTGATGCCGCTCCATGATAGCAATGCCAAGTTTCATGAATTTCAGACACGTTTTGGATTTACTAGAATTTAAAAACCAGGTATCTCAATGTTTGCGACCGAGTGATGGTGGCAGGGTGTTTGACATTCATTCCCATTTCTTGCATGGGACCTAAGCATGCAACAAAGGACACAGATTTGAATTTTCAACCAATTTATATGCATTAGAGCATGTGCATGTAGTTCAAATTTGAATTATGTACATAAATGCATTGAAAAACTCAATTAATGCATAAAAATGTCCAAACGAACCCCGAAAAATCCCAAAAATTGACACAACACTCATGTTGTTCTATGTTGACATGAGAAAAAAATTCAAAGAAATAAGAGGCAATCAATGGATATCGTTTTGTCCCTAAAGGTTCGATATTCCCTACTGAAACCATCAGGCTTGTTGTGAGAAACTCTAGTTTGTGAGAAGCATATCCCCAAACCAGCCCCAAATGGGACAAAAAATTTACCACGACATGTTGATGCCGCTCCATGATAGCATGTCAAGTTTCATGAATTTCAGACGAGTTTTGCATTTACTAGAATTTAAAACCAGATATCTCAATGTTTGCGGCCGAGTGACGGTGGCAGGGTGTTTGACATTCATTCTCATTTCTTGCATGGGACCTAATTAAGCATGCAACCAAGGACACATATTTGAATTTTCATTAGAGCATGTGTATGTAGTTCAAATTTGATTTATGCACATGAATGCATGGAAAACTCAGTTAATGTATAAAAATGTCCAAGCGAATCCCGAAAAATCCCAAAAATTGACACAACACTCATGTTGTTCTATGTTGACACTAGGAAAAAATTTGAAATCGAGAAGATGCAATGGATATCGTTTCGTCTAGGAAGGTGAAGCGTTCCCTACCCAAACCATCACATTTGTTGTGAGAAGCTCTGGTTTATGAGAAGCTTATACCCAAACCTGCCCCAAATGGGATAAAAAATTTACCACAGCAGGTTGATGCTGCTCCATGATAGCATTCCAAGTTATGAATTTCAGACGACTTTTGGATTTACTAGAATTACAAAAACAATCACCTCAATGTTTGCCGGAGAGCCACGGTGCCGTGGTGTTTCAAATTCATCCCCATTTCTTGAATGGGGCGTAAGCATCAACCCATGGACACATATATCATTTTACAACCCATTTTGGTGCACCGAAGCATGTGCATGTGGTTTAATTTTGAATTGTGCACCTGAAATGCCTAGAAAATCAAGTTACCGTATAAAAATGTCCAAACGAACCCTGAATAATTCCAAAAAAATTTACGACACACCTATAGTTGCATGTTCACTACAGATAGAAGTTCTAGCAATTCAAACACCATCCATTGCAGTTGTGACCCCATTATGTAATTCAAATCAAGATGAAAAATCAACCCACGCAGTTTATTATCACCAACCGTGTGAAATGCAGTAAAATATCCTGGAGCACCGTCGGTGTATAGTACGCCTATGGCTTACGCGAGAAGGTTCGTCGGCTATAGTCCACAACCCGCTCTGAATAAGGGACCGTGTCTGATGACACTTTGCACGCCAGCTTTTTTGCTGAAGCAATTCCAAATTTTCGGCTTCCGCGGAAATATTACCTCTCCGCCCCTCCCTCTTACCAAAAGCCATATTTTCCCTGTGTTGGGGATATTACCACTAGGCGTAAACCGGCCTACTTGGGCCGGGTTAACTTCATTAGTGGCGTAAACAGATGAAGGCCCAAGGCCTGTAGTTGGTTAGAACATGTAGCCATAAACCGGCCTGATGTATGACTTGTATTGTAAGTAAGGAATAGAGAGATACCAACCGGAATACGAGTATGAACCGGTTAGGACTCTATGGACCGACGGGCGTCACCCGTGTATATAAGGGGACGACCCGGTGGCGGTTCAGGACAGACAACCACAACTCGAGCCTAGGCGAAGCTTGTTTGCTCCCTAGCCATCGAGATCATATCAATTCCATTACAACTAGACGTAGGCTTTTACCTTCATCGAAGGGGCCGAACTAGTATAAAACCCTCGTGTCTTTGTGTCCGCTTTAACCCCTTCAAGTAAACTCGTAGCGATGGCTCCATGATTAAGTCCTTTCGCTACGACATCTGCCATGACAAATCCACGACAGTTGGCGCCCACCATGGGGCCATCGCACGATGGTTTGACGATCTTGGAGGGCAAGCTCAAGGGACTCGAAGGCTATGTTGTGGGCCGGATGACCAAGAGTCGTCGGGGCAGGATCTACATCGACGACGCAGGATGGGGTCCCGAGGCCGATTCGATCGAGTATGGGTACCGGGTCCCCTTTGGTGGCATACACGTTTTCATTGGCAAAATCGGTGAGCCTGGGCCTGAGCCGGACATCTGCACCAACCTCATCGAGACGGCTCAGCGTGCGAGATCTACCTGGGCTAAACCGGCCGTGAAGCGTGTCTTCGTTGGAGTCGTCCACGAAGGAGAGCGTGAGGACGAATCAGAACACGGTAGTGAGACCGTCGTCTATTCCGTTGACGAGTCCTCGACCGGAGAGACCGAATCACTGTACCAGTTGCAAGACGACCAAATTAGGGGCTGTTCCGATGGCGACAATATTCCAGACCCCCCGGGCCAGGTCAACCGGGTTGGAATATTCATGGCCGGCACACAGGCGGCGAATCACTCTTCGTCCGCCGCAGCAATGCTCTCTGGATTAGCAGCGGCAGTGGCAGCAGGGTCAGGAGGCCTTATGCGCCCGCCGGTTCAAGTTCTATCTGAGCTGTTTGATGCACTAGCCGCGCTTATGGCAGAGGACAATCCGGCGGATCAGGAGGCCCATAATGCAGAAATCGCGAAGGTGAGAGAGCAGATCGTGCAAGCCAAAGCGGATCTGGCAGCAGAAAAAGACCGGATGGCTGCAGAGCGGGCCGCTTTGGACGCCCAGGCCTATAAACTCATGCTTGACCAGAACGCATCACAGGAGGTTTTGAAGCGGAAGCACAGATCACGCCTGCCGTTAGGGTTTGACCCCCGAAATCTCTTTCACACTCCAGGAGCTGGACCCAGTAATCCGCCGTAGTACCTGGAGACAAACCGGATTGAGGCACCAGGACCAGGGGCGACGGTCCAACCTCGCCTAATGGAACCTCCTCACCAAAACATTGTGGTTCCTCCGCCGGTCCAGACGCCCCCGGGTCATTATTCGAATCCTATGGACAACCTTGTTGCGGCCGCTGCACGGTTAGAGGCCTTCCCAGTCGAAGGGGATTCTCCGCAAGTGATAGAGATGCGCCGGGTTAAGGAGCTCCTCCGGACTGCGCTGATTCAGCAGGAAGCATATTCATACAGCCGTGATCGGATCCACTCTACACCCCGTCCAAGCCGGAGTTATAGCAGGCGCTTGAATGAACCCGCCGTATCGAGCAATGCGCGAGGCCGTGAAGCAGCCTGTGGCGACAGCCCGGCAGGCGGTGTCCGCGATGCGCAGGATGTGGTGGACCGGGCCCGAGCACAAAGGGAGGCCGAGTTAGCAGCCCAGGATAATGCGGGTCAACTTACGCCGGTTCGTTCTACCACCTTCGCCGGACTAGGAGTCACATCCGCTTTGGGAGTGCCTTGCTTGATCCCTGCTTTACGTAATGTGCGCCTGCCCAAAGATTTCAAGGGTCCACGCAAGGTGCCGAATTACACCGCTGATTTACCCCCTGAAGCATGGGTAGAGAGTTATGAGATGGCCATGGAAATGCTGGACGTGGATGAGGCCGCATGTGCAAAATACTTCACCATGATGCTTGAGGGCACGGCTCGTACTTGGTTAAAGAGCCTACCACCCAATTCTATCAGCTCATGGGCCCAGTTGCGGGCCCGGTTTATACAGAATTTTAAGGATACCTGTAAGCAGCCCAAGTCCATAGTAGACCTGGCGGCTTGTGTCCAGGAGGAAGGAGAATCAACGACCCGTTGGGTGCGCCGCGTTTCGGAAATTTTGCACTCGTCTGACAGGATTAATGCTGAGGCAACTGCCGGTTTGAGCCTCTAAAATTGAAGTTGGGACGCATGAAGCGGTTCTGTAATGACATGGGAACCCTCATGGCCGCTTTAGTGAAGTATGCCGATTCGGACAGTACCAAGGATCCCGAGCCTAATGATGATGAAGCAGGGAATGGAAAGAAGAATAGCAACTCCAAACAGTAGCAGTACAAACTAGCGGGTCATGGAAACGGAGGCAAGCGCAAAGCGGATGGCAGCGTGTACTTTGTGGCCAACACTAATGCACAGGACAGGGGGCAGCGGCGCAAAGGTAAAGCGGCAAATCATAATGGGGCTCCCAATCCTAACGCAAGCCGTTTGAACTATTTGTTGAATCAGCCTTGCCCGAAGCACGGGACGAAGGAGGCGCCGGCTAACCATCTTTGGAAAGATTGTTATATCATGCAGGAGTTCAAAAACTCTAATGCTTTCCGGTATGATCACGGATCAGGTGGCGGTTCAGGATCCGGTTTCCACGGGCTGGATCACGATGGAGCTTCCGGTTCAGGTCGCAATCAGGGCGGTCACAATCACCAGAATAATCAGAACAGCCAGCAGCAGCAGCAGCAGTCGGGTTATCAGAGCCAGCCAAAACAGTTGAACAATGGGCAGTATCATGTTTTCACAACTAGTTTGGATAAACGCGACCGAAAACTCCACAGGCGAGCGGTGAATTCTGTTGAACCGGCCTTACCACGTTACTTGCGCTGGTCGGAGCAGCCTATCCTGTGGAGCAGAGAGGATCACCCGCCCCGGGTTGATAACCCGGGCCAGCTAGCATTAGTGGTAGACCCTCAGGTTGGGGGTTATAAATTCACCAAAGTACTCATGGATGGAGGAAGCAGTATTAACATATTGTACTATGAGACATTCCGCCGCATGGGTTTAACAGACAAAGATCTCAGACTGTCGAATACAGTGTTCCATGGTGTGGTGCCTGGCAAATCTGCATATCCTGTTGGTAAGATAGCCCTGGATGTGGCCTTTGGGGACGAGCATGACTCCCGGTCGGAAAAACTAACATTTGAGGTGGTGAAGATCCGGAGCCCGTATCACGCCTTGTTTGGCCGGCCGGCTTACGCCAAGTTCATGGCGCGGCCTTGTTATATCTACTTGCAGCTCGAGATGCCGGGTTACAAGAGGACCATAACGGTTCATGGGAGCCGTAGGATCGCTTTGGAATGTGAGGAAGGTGATGCGGCTTATGCAGAGTCAGTCTGTGCCACGGAGGAGTTGAAGTATTATAAGGACAATGTTGATCCGGCGGATATGACCCCTTTAAAGAAGCCAACTACAGAGCATGATTCAGATCTGAAGTTCAAATCGGCAGCTGAGACCAAGCTTGTTGACTTCGTGCCCGGCGATTCATCCAAGCAGTTCACTATCAGTTCCAACCTGGATCCTAAATAGGAAAGCGCGCTCATCGAGTTCATCCGTGAGAATCGGGACATTTTTGCATGGAAGCCGTCTGACATGCCAGGTGTACCGAGGGAACTCGCTGAGCACACTCTTAATGTGGATCCTAAGTATAAACCGGTGAAACAGTTCCTCCGCCGGTTTAACGAAGAAAGACGCAAGGCCATTGGAGAGGAAGTGGCCATCCTTTTAGCAGCTGGTTTTATTATTGAGGTGTTCCATCCAGAGTGGCTTGCTAATCCGGTGCTGGTTCTTAAGAAAAACGGCACTTGGCGTATGTGTGTGGATTACACAGATCTTAACAAAGCCTGTCCGGCAGATCCTTTTGCCCTCCCCCGTATTGACCAGATCATTGATGCCACGGCGGGTTGTGAGCGTTTGAGTTTTTTGGATGCATACTCTGGATATCATCAGATCAAGATGGCGGTTAAGGACCAGGAGAAAACATCATTTATTACTCCCTTTGGAGCCTTCTGCTATGTATCTATGCCCTTCGGGCTCAAGAGTGCCCAAGCCACCTATCAACAGTGTATACAGAATTGCTTGCATAAACAGATCGGCCGCAATGTGCACGCCTATGTGGATGATATTGTAGTGAAGTCAAGCCAGAAGGAGACGCTGGTGGATGATTTGAAGGAGACCTTTGACAACTTGCGAGTTTACAAGATGATGCTTAATCCGGCCAAGTGTGTCTTTGGTGTTCCGGCAGGCAAGTTACTGGGTTTCCTGGTGTCTAACAGAGGAATCGAGGCTAACCCGGAGAAGATTACGGCTATTACATCTCTAGCTCAACCAAAATGCATCAATGATGTTCAGCGTTTGGCGGGCCGGATCGCTGCACTAAGCCAGTTTATCAGCCGCCTCGGAGAGAAGGCCATTCCTTTGTACCAAATGCTGAGGAAGACAGACCATTTCATTTGGAGTCCGGCTGCTGATGAAGCATTTGAGGACCTGAAGCGGCAGTTAGCCAATCCGCCTGTTCTTGCAGCTCCGGTCGACAAGGAGCCACTATTATTATACGTAGCAGCCAATGCTCGGGCAGTTAGCGTGGCTATTGTGGTGGAACGCAAAGAGGCAGGCAAGGAATATCCGGTTCAGCGGCCGGTTTATTATATTAGCGAGGTGCTTATTGAATCCAAGCAAAGGTATCCGCATTGGCAGAAGCTGGTCTATGGTGTTTTTTTGGCCAGTCGGAAGTTGAAGCAGTATTTTCAAGGGCACCCCATCACAGTGGTCAGTTCAGCTCCCTTGGGTGATATTATACAGAACCGGGAGGCGACTGGCCGGATTGCCAAGTGGGCTATAGAGCTTGGGCCACACGGACTGAAGTACGTGCCTCGGACGGCAGTGAAGTCTCAAGCACTTGTTGATTTCATCAATGACTGGACGGAGTTACAAACACCAGAGGAGAAGCCGGATCACACATATTGGACTATTCATTTTGACGGATCCAGGCAATTGGAAGGCTCGGGGGCTGGAGTCGTATTAACTTCCCCATGAGGTGATAAGTTTTGTTATGTTCTCCGCTTAATGTTCCCTTGTACTAATAATGCAGCTGAGTACGAAGCCTTGCTCCATGGTCTCCGGATGGCTAAAGAGATGAATTTAAGCCAGGTTAAGTGCTTTGGTGACTCGGACCTAGTGGCTCAACAGGTGTCTGGCACTTGGGATTCTAAGGACCCGCTCATGGCTGCATATCGTCGGGAAGTGGATAATATTGCAAGTTGTTTCAAGGGTTATCAAGTGGATGATGTGGACCGTCAGAAGAATGAAGCGGCGGATGCTTTAAGCCGGTTGGGCTCTCAGCGTAAACCGGTCCCGCCTAACGTCTTTTTGGACGTGTTGCACAACCCATCAGTCAAGCTCCCAGGTGAGGCGGATTTGGCTATTCCTGATCCGGAGGCTCAATTGGTGGCAGCCTTGCATGTTATTCCGGATTGGACAGTTCCTTATCTTGCGTACATGAACCGGGGGGAGTTACCGGAGGATGAGATTCTGGCCAGGCAGATAGTCCGGCGATCCAAGTCTATGACGATTGTCAATGGTGAATTACATCATTGCAGTGTATCAGGGGCGTTTCAACATTGTGTTTCTCCTGAGGAAGGCTGTGAAATCTTAAGAGAAATCCATGAAGGGGATTGTGGACACCACGCCAGTTCAAAGTCTCTGGTGGCAAAGGCGTTTCGTCACGGGTTCTACTGGTTGACAGCGCATGCTGACGCGGAGGACTTGGTTAAACGGTGTGATGGATGTCAGAAATTTTCAAGGCGTGCTCATGTGCCGGCTCAAGAATTGAGGATGATCCCAATAACATGGCCATTTACAACTTGGGGGCTGGATATGGTTGGGCCTTTTAAAAGATCCAAGGATAAGAAAACCCACCTTTTGGTGGCAGTTGACAAAATTACCAAGTGGGTTGAAGCGGAGCCTGTCAGCAAGTGTGATGCAGCAACAGCGGTGCAGTTCATCAAGAAGGTGATTTTCCGGTTTGGTTTTCCACACAGTATCATTACTGACAATGGTACCAATTTATCCAAGGGCGCTATGAAGGAGTTCTGTGAACGTGAGCACATCTGACTTGACATGTCGTCAGTGGCACACCCCCAGTCCAATGGACAGGCAGAACGAGCTAATCAGGAAATCTTGCGAGGCATCAAACCCCGGCTTATGGTCCCATTGCAAAGAACACCAGGATGTTGGGTTGAAGAGCTACCATCTGTATTATGGAATATCAATACTACGCCAAACCGGTCCACAGGATACACGCCATTTTTTATGGTCTATGGAGCAGAGGCAGTTCTCCCTAGTGACATCCGGCACGATTCGCCTCGTGTGGCAGCTTATGTTGAAGCAGACAATGAGACAGCACGGCAAGACGCTTTGGACCTATTGGACGAGGAGCGTGATATAGCGGCTGCCCGTTCGGCGATTTACCAGCAAGATCTTCGTCGCTATCACAGTCGCCGGGTTAGAACCAGAACTTTTCAAGAAGGAGATTTGGTGCTTCGACTCATCCAAGATCAAACGGATATGCACAAGTTATCCCCACCTTGGGAGGGACCTTTCGTGGTCAGCAAGAATTTGCACAACGGGTCGTACTATCTGATTGATATTCGGGGGCATCAAGACTCACGTACATCAGAGGAGGAGACCAACAGGCCGTGGAATATAGCTCATCTTCGGCCTTACTATACTTGAGCCATCGGCTCTATCTATGTACATATCATGACAATATATATATTATCTTTGATATATCAAACCGGAGCCTCAGCTAAAGCGGGGTCTCTGTCTTTCTCATCATGCGAGGTTACACGGAGTGGTTCTGTTTAAAGCGGCCTCCAGTTTACCCCTTGACATTTGTTTTTTATATATCACTGGGGGCCTTGGTCGTGTCCGAACCAACGAACACCCTTTGATAGGCGACAGCCACCAGATCATTTGGGGACATGGTCAAGTCTGAACCAGTCACGCCTCTTGGTCGGCCTAAGGCCACAAAATCACTTGGGGGCATGGTCGAACCCGAACCATTGTCACACCTCTTAATCTGGCATATATGCCACGAGTCATTTGGGGACCTGGCTGACTTGAATCATTGTCACTCCTATTGGGGGCCTTGATCCTGTCCGACCATGGTAATACCATCTGAACAGCTCAGTATAGCATATTTTTGCAAATGGTTTTTATCATTGCCTTTTCTTCCATGTTGGTTTCATGGTTTGTTCGTTCTTTGCTTTTGTTGGATTTCTTTTATGTCAACAAGCATATTTTTTCCGGTTCAGCCAATGATTTTTGATTCCCCTTTAAATCCGGAGGAGTCTGCCTGGTTTACCTTTTCCCTGTTAACATCATGGAGTAACCAGGGGGCCCGTATTAAGTCAGTACGGTTTGTATGGGAGCTACTTTCTCCCTTTTTGACGGTAATGGTTTATAAAACCACCGCTTCAGGCTTGGCTAAAGCCAGCTTTATGCTCAAACATGGCAGGTATTTATGTATCATCTATTTGTTATATTACTGATACACATATCAGAAGTTCAAATTTTTCTGATTGCGGGAAATATGAATTAAAGTTTTCAAGAAAAAGCTTCAGTACTTATGCACGAAGGCATATTCCAGGCAGAAGTTTTAACTATCCTATTACAAGGCAGCATGGTGCTCAAACAAAATCATTATTATTTTTGGATGGATGTTACAAATAGCTCTTCAAACCGGCTTCCGGTTCAAGCCTGCTCCTCATCCTCCGCCGCTTCAGCTTCCTCGTCTCTACCCATTGGCTGGAAATCAACAGTGGTCCAGTCGATTCCCATTAAAGCTTGGAAAACAGCCTCTTCACAGATCAGGGAAGACGGTTCAATATCAGGGGCGTAAGTGTGCTTACGGATTGGAGGAATCAGATTCTCCGCTTCAACAGTTGGGGCAGGCACTCGCTTGTTTTGATTATTATATTGCGCTTGATAATGCATCAAATCTGCCTCTTCAGCTAGCTGGCAAGCCAGAGGGCGCACTGCACGGTTTATGGCCCTTAAATCTTCTTCGTTGAATTCAGAGCCATCTTCTTTCAGACTGGGATAGCCTTGAGCTGCTTCCACAGGATCAAAGTCGGGCACCCATGCCTTTGCCCGGATTAAGGCATTGATGGCTCCGGTTCGGGCAGCAGATTTTTTCAGCTCCTCAATCCGGGCTGGAAGCATTGACAACATGCTAAGAGTGTCCTGGATTAAAGAGGGCGCCGGGTTGTTGTGAGAAGCTGTGGTGATGATCCGTTGGGCTCCGGTATACAATTGTTCCACCAAGGTGTAGGCAGCTTTCAATTTCTTCCGCACATCATTTCCTAAGTGCCCAATACGTGTGCCTACACCAAGATTGGAATGGTCTCAAACCGGATTTACGATACAACAGATTCAAATTTATCACAGAAGTTACAAGGAGCTTACCAAAGATTGCAGCAGTCATGGAGTGTATTTGCCGCTGTACGGCCGTCAGTTCATCCACCACCGGTGTAAGGGCCGCTTCAGCATTTTCCGCTCTTTTGGTTAAACCGGCCTTCTCAGCGGCCCAGTCAGCCCGCTCTTTCTTGAAGCCTTCTTTCAGCCGTTCAGCAGTGCTCAAAGCACTGGTTAATTCTTGCTTGGCCTTATCTGTTTCAGCCTGCTGGGTCTTCAGGGCCTCCTGCAAATCGGCAATCCGGTCCTCCTTGATTTTCACCTCAGCCTGCATACAGATGGCATTTTAAGCTTTGCACAGGCGATCCAAGAAATGGAAGTATCAACCACATAACAAAGTTATATGCCTGATACTTGGGGGCTAATGCACCTTCAATTTTTTGTATATTGCTAGATTACAAAGTCCCAAGCTCAATACAAGTATTCAACTTGGCACTTGGGGGATAATAGCTATTTGATCAAGTTATGTTCTAAGGACAGCTTTTTATTTTTGAGCCCTGGTTTACTTATGCTAAGTTAGACCGGCCCTCGAGGGTTATGCCGACGGATTTCAAAAATGTTCAGGATCAAGTCCCGGTTTGACCAAGGTCACAAACCGGCCCTTGGGGGCTTCAAGGATGAATGCAATGGCAGAAAGGAAAGAAGGAATTTACCTCAAATTTATCCCTCATCATTTTGACTAGGCCAGCTTCACAGTCACGGCTAGTGTAAAGCCGGTTTAAATAGCCAGAGTGAAGATCTTGAGCATTCAGAGCGGCGTATGTCTCTAATTCAACATCCCATTTTCTTTTGTTCAAAGGGGAAGAATCCTCTTTGATGGTATGCCTGGTAAGGGTGGCAGGATTCCTGGGTTCAGAGCGGCCTACGCCGGTAATCACAACATCATCATCTTTTGACTCGCCGGTTTGGGTTGGCGCGGCCGGTTTGTCAGCAGGAGTGTGGGATTTCTCAATCTGGACAGAGCTGGCAGGCGGATCAGCAGAGGCTGGAGTATGAATAAGACCTTCTTCAGGGATAACGTCGTCTTGCAGAGGAGGATCATTGGGGATATCTTCACAAGTAAACACTTCATGATCCGGTGCTTGGTCATGTTCTGGGGCCACATCTTCTTCAGCCGCTCTATCCAGGCGGGCCTTCTTGCTTGGTTTCGGTTTAGCCCTGAAAGAAAAATAAAAAGTCAAGGAAAGCGTAAGCCATTGCGCAGTATACTGGAAGCATATGTTCGGTTTAACTTACCCAGCAACTGTTTTTAAAGGTGGTAGCTGGGTGGCCGACGATTCACCAGACGATGAATGAGAAGTGACCTGGTAATCGGAGTCGGATGGATTAAGAGGTTGACGGAAGAAACCCGCTTTAGGATTTAAATTAATAAAAAGGTTGGAGACCTCGGAGCGGCGTTTTCGAACCGGACTGTTCGGTAAACCGGCAGAAGTAACTACCTGGCCGCTGTGCCGGGTTGTGCGGCGAGCTTCGTGTTGCTAGGTCTTCATAAGAAAGTTGGGATCCAAATAAGCAAGAGGATGAGAAAATTTAACTTTCCGGTTTGTCCGGCGAGATTTTGGCAAAGGCAAGATTTCTAAATCAGAAGAGAGAATAGTTACCTCAACGAAGCCCGCATTGCTGGCCTCAGCGTCATCCTGACAAGCATCATCATATATAAGGCGGGTAAAAAGTAAGCCAAGTGAATCAAGTTCTACCTCAAGATCCGGATTACCCACATCATCATCAATGGCTGGGTCAGATGAAGCGGTGGACTTTCTTTTACGAGCTGGTTTCTTGATAGCCTTGGTCTTGGGCCGGGTTGGCCGCCCTGCCTTCTCCGTTTTATCTTGTGAAAGCTTCTTGCTCCAAAAGGATTATCACTCTGGGTCAACAATAATTAAAGGTCAGACAGATAAAGCAGTAACAGGTTCAATAATAAAGCAAGTAAAATCTTACCGCTGGCGGTTCATTGGTGGTGCAGTAAGGAAGCAGACCGGTTTGAGCACAGAGGTGTTCCGGTTCATTCAACATCTTCTTTACAGATTCTGTGACTTCGTCGTCGGAGACCTGGATTTTGATATGTCGGAGTGGGTCATTGACATTGCCAGTATATTCGCACATCAAACCAGGGCGCCGGCTTAGAGGCAGAATGCTCCATGATATCTAGCAGCGTGCAAGGTCTATTCCTGTTAAACCATTGGCCATGAAGGCCCGGAGCTTGGACAGTTGAGGGGCATATTTAATTCTCTCCTTGGCGCTTAGCCTTTGTGGAAAAGTGTGAGTGTTGCTGAGCCGTTCCGGACGGAAGCCAGGCAAGGGATTTTCATTGTCAGGGGAGGTATCCTTGCAATAAAACCAAGTTGCGTTCCACTCCTTGGGGTGAGTATGGAGTTTGATGTGGGGATAGGTGATTTCCTTCCTCTTCTGAATGGCCATACCGCCCAGTTCGGTATTAGGGCCGTCGGTGAATTCAGTACGGCGGTTTAGATGAAAGAGATCTCTAAATAACTCGACTGAAGGCTCCTCTTGAAGGTATGCCTCAGAAAGTACTTGAAAATGACATAGATTGGTGACGGAGTTGGGGCCAGTATCCTGTGGACGGAGTTGAAAGTTGGCTAACACATCCCGATAAAATTTAGAGCCGGGCGGTTTGAAGCCCGGGGCCATGTGATCTGCGAAAACCACGACCTCTCCTTCCTGGGGCATGGGAGGACATTCATCTCTAGGAACCCTCCAGTGAATCGTATCTTTGCTATCCAAAGCGCCGATCAGGACTAGATCGTCCAGCTGTGATTCTGTGACACGGGAGGGAACCCAGTTGCACTCATACACTTGTTTGGCCATGACGAGATCTACAAGAAATAGGTGATCCAGTTCAAGGACATGCCGGATAAAAAGGTGTTGATTTAATTATGGTAAACCAGAGGCAGTGCCCATAAACCGGTCTTCTACAACGCGGCATCAGATGGATTCTGACGGTTCAACCAGGGGACTAATGACATATATACCGGTTTAGCAATTTTTTCTCTATAGTGAAGTTAAACCGCCTGGCCTAAGCATCGGAAGCAATTGAAACTATGGATAACTAGTTATGCAGAAACAAATTTCACAAAATCGTGTTATAGCTGCGGATCTACAACAAGCTCACAAAAACAGGAAATATTTCGAAGACTAAGGCGGAAACAGAAGTGAACCATTGAGCGGATATGTGCGGGAGATCTATGAGCTTGGATGAGAAATAGCAAGCGGATGCTAAAGGGATCGCTACTAAGCACAGCAAGAGTTCACAGATGCATTCAAGGTCAGAGAACAGCTATGAACGCGCAATGAACATAGCAAGAACATGGAACCCTAAGAACAGATCTAGGTTAAGAAGGAGAGAGAACTTACCGGGAACGGAGAAGATGCGGAAAGATGCCGCAACACTCTGGTACGTTCAGGTTGATGCAGCGGCCCGAGACGAGGCAGAGGTCAATGGTGGTGGCGGAGCTCCAAAGCCGGCGACGTGAGGAAGAAGAAGAAGAAGGGACGAAGGGGAAGAGAAAGGAAATGACCCTTCGGTCTTATTTATAAGGCAACCGAGCTAGGTCAAACGCGCGAATCCAGGAGCTGTCATTAAGAGGGCATTATGAATTTCATAATGACGTCATGTCGGTTTACAGTAACCAAAACTGATGATGTCATGCCGATTTACAGCAACCAAAAATGATGATGACATGGAGATTTGCCAATTAACAGAAGATATCCAAGACGCAAGATGGTGTGAAGGATTGACATGAACCAGTTCAAATCAATCTGGGGCCTAATGTTGGGGATATTACCACTAGGCGTAAACCGGCCTACTTGGGCCGGGTTAACTTCATTAGTGGCGTAAACAGATGAAGGCCCAAGGCCTGTAGTCGGTTAGAACATGTAGCCGTAAACCGGCCTGATGTATGACTTGTATTGTAAGTAAGGAATAGAGAGATACCAACCGGAATACGAGTATGAACCGGTTAGGACTCTATGGACCGACGGGCGTCACCCGTGTATATAAGGGGACGACCCGGTGGCGGTTCAGGACAGACAACCACAACTCGAGCCTAGGCGAAGCTTGTTTGCTCCCTAGCCATCGAGATCATATCAATTCCATCACAACTAGACGTAGGCTTTTACCTTCATCGAAGGGGCCGAACTAGTATAAAACCCTCGTGTCTTTGTGTCCGCTTTAACCCCTTCAAGTAAACTCGTAGCGATGGCTCCACGATTAAGTCCTTTCGCTAGGACATCTGCCGTGACAAATCCACGACACCCTGTTTCCGCCTTCCTTTCCAAGTTGAAACCTTCACTCCTTGCTTGCAGCGTCGCCTCCTTACCCGCGACCCTCCTTCACGCTGCTCGGCCTCGCCTATCCAGGCAGGTAATCCACACCCGAACCCCATCCTCCTCCTCCTTGCACATCCCACATCCCCCGACCGCCGGCGCGAGCGCGACACCTTCAACCCAAATCACCGACCCCTCCACCAAATAAGCGTCATCCTAAGCCATGGTGCACGTAGTATAGTCAGGATCTCAAGGAGCATTAGGCAGGGGAGAAGAAAATCGTGGCCGCACGCGCGGATGAGGTTGCAATGGCTGCCATTCGTGCCGACCCCCAGATCTTGGAGGAGCACCTCGCCGTCAAGGCCACCATCGATGCCCCGCGCGCCGATGCTGCGGCGCGGTTGGCTGCTTTAAACGACAGTTCGTGGTGTTTTCTCGAGGCTACCGTCGGTGCCTTTGACGAAGACTACGAGGTGTTTTCTCAGCATGCACATGCTTACCTCATCTCGAGAGCCAGCAGGTTGGTGCGCGGAGCGGCTCAGGCAACTCACCACTAGACGAGGGCACCCACGATGCGGAGGCCTCGCCCTCTTCCATATCCAAGGAGCCAATCATCATCGATATCTCCGACAATGAGTAGCTTGTCTTATTAGCTCACTATAAGGACCCATGTTCAGTTTGCAAGCTACTGCCTTTTCTTTGCAAATTTTAGTGAATTGTGTTATCTACTTTTACCATGCAATCTTCTGCTCTAGTGTATATATTCTATATGTCGTGCAATGTGATGTTCAATTAACTATTTGGTTCAATTCTGCAAATGTGATGTTCAATTCTTTAGGGTGCAATTTTCCAAGTTGTCAAGCATGCTTGGTTTGGTTAACTGTCCGATCTTCTATTAGGAGTATGTTATATTGTGCAATGCAGTGCTCAGTTGACGTTTGATTCATTTGTTGTGGTGTTTAGTTAACTGTTTGGTTCAATTCTGCAATGTGATGTTCAATTGTTATGTGTGCATTCTGTTATTGTATACCATGTGAGAAATAAATCGAATTTGGTTGTACTAAATACATGAAAAACAAATACAATTGCTATATTTCCAAGTTGTTAAGCATGCTTGGTTTGGTTAACTGTCTGATCTTCTATTAGGAATATGTTATATTGTGCAATGTGGTGCTCAGTTAACGGTTGGTTTATTTGTTGTGGTGTTTAGTTAACTGCTTGGTTCAATTCTGCAATGCGATATTCAGTTGTTGTGGCTGCATTCTGTTATTGTATACTATTATACCTTGTCTTTTTTATTCCTTTGCCCCATTTCCAATATAGAGAAGATATTTATGCGCATCCTTGTTTTCAGGCCTTTCCAAAACAGTTTACTGATGATTACCTCTCAAACCACTTGTATGGTCAGGAGGCAAGGAAGGTATTCATACAACACCCACGGTTCAATATTGAAGTGTTCCTGAAGAGGACTAAGGATGGACGGTCAATAATCCACATGCACTGGCCTAAAGTTGCAAAGACCTTCAACATCAATGAAGGCTCAATTTTTGCCTTCCGCTTCAGCAGTTTTCCCAATGAGCAATCACACACGACATTCTCTTCAAAACTGTTTGCGTTAGGCCACCTTGCGCAAACGTTTATCACATAAAAGTTGTGTGTGATGGATAGCCTTTGCCACACAGTTTCTTCTACACACCGTGTGGGATGCATTCAATAACGCAAACGATAAAATTATTAATATTGTGTGCGATGGGAAGACCATCACAAATGATTTAACAGGGAAAATTGTGTTTGATGTACCTATGAACATAAACGTTTTTCTTGCAGCGACTATGTGGGATGTATATACGAATGGAAACTTTAGTAGGGACTAACTGTGTGGTATGTACTTACGATCGGAAACAATTTCGCCTGTATAATTGTATTTTTTAGCACTACTATACGTATAACCGTATTTTCTCGCTCACCGGTTGCACACGACCTCATTTTGCCGAGCGTGTTGAAGGAAATATGCCCTAGAGGCAATAATAAATTTATTATTTATTTCCTTATATCATGATAAATGTTTATTATTCATGCTAGAATTGTATTAACCAGAAACATAATACATGTGTGAATACATAGACAAACATAATGTCACTAGTATGCCTCTACTTGACTAGCCCGTTAATCAAAGATGGTTGTGTTTCCTAACCATAGACATGAGTTGTCATTTGATTAACGGGATCACATCATTAGGAGAATGATGTGATTGACTTGACCCATTCCGTTAGCTTAGCACTTGATCGTTTAGTATGTTGCCATTGCTTTCTTCATGACTTATACATGTTCTTACAACTATGAGATTATGCAACTCCCGTTTACCGGAGGAACACTTTGTGTGCTACCAGACGCCACAACGTAACTGGGTGATTATAAAGGAGCTCTACAGGTGTCTCCAAAGGTACATGTTGAGTTGGCATATTTCGAGATTAGGTTTTGTCACTCCGATTGTCGGAGAGGTATCTCTAGGCCCTCTCGGTAATGCACATCACTATAAGCCTTGCAAGTAATGTAGCTAATGAGTTAGTTATGGAATGATGCATTACATAATGAGTAAAGAGACTTGCCGGTAATGAGATTGAACTAGGTATTGAGATACCGACGATCGAATCTCGGGCAAGTAACATACCGATGACAAAGGGAACAACGTATGTTGTTATGCGGTTTGACCGATAAAGATCTTCGTAGAATATGTAGGAGCCAATATGAGCATCCAGGTTCTGCTATTGGTTATTGACCGGAGACGTGTCTCAGTCATGTCTACATAGTTCTCGAACCCGTAGGGTCCGCACGCTTAAAGTTAGATGACAGTTATATTATGAGTTCATGTGTTTTGATAGTTCGGAGTCCCGGATGTGATCACGGACATGATGAGGAGTTTCGAAATGGTCGAGACATGAAGATTGATATATTGGACGACTATATTCGGACACCAGAATGGTTCCGGGGGTTATCGGATATACATCGGAGTACCGGGGGGTTACCGGAACCCCCTGGGGGGTTAATGGGCCTCATGGGCCCAAAGTGGAGAAGAGGAGGGGCGGCCAGGGCAGGCCGCGCGCCCCCTCCCCCACTAGTCCGAATAGGACAAGGAGTGGGCGGCGCCCCCTTTCCTTCCTCCCCTCTCTCCCTTCCTTCTGCCTCTCCTACTTGGACAAGGAAAGGAGGGAGTCCTACTCCCGGTGGGAGTAGGACCCCTCCTGGCGCGTCCCCTCCTGGCCGGTCGCCCCCTCCCCCTTGCTCCTTTATATACGGGGGCAGGGGGCACCTCTAGACACAACAACAATTGATCCTTGAGATCTATTAGCCGTGTGCGGTGCCCCCTCCACCATATTCCACCTTCATAATATCGTAGCGGTGCTTAGGCGAAGCCCTGCGTTGGTACAACATCATCATCGTCACCACGCCGTCGTGCTGACGGAACTCTCCCTCGACACTCGGCTGGATCGGAGTTCGAGGGACGTCATCGAGCTGAACGTGTGCAAGAACTTGGAGGTGCCGTGTTTTCGGTGCTTGATCGGTCGGGCCGTGAAGACATACGACTACATCAACCGTGTTGTGCTAACGCTTCCGCTTTCGGTCTACGAGGGTACATGGACAACACTCTCCCCTCTCGTTTCTATGCATCACCATGATCTTGCGTGTGCATAGGATTTTTTTTTTGAAATTACTACATTCCCCAACACGTGTGTGCCAAGAGGACATATCCCCGACGGTTTATGGGTCGTGTGGGAAGGCCCCCCTATCTCCCACACTCACTAGGTGACGGTTTCGAATGCCGTCGCGGAAACGGGTTAAAACCCATTTGTATAGCACCGACCCGTACCAGTATAAGTAGGCTACTCCTTACTCACCATAGTAGCAAACCTCCAACTATTCCACCAACTAGGCCACCCGCCAAACCCCCGATGACCCTAACAAGAGGTGGGTTTGCAGGGTTTGTCTCCGCGTTGGTGACTTTCCTTTCTAAGTTGGTCCTTAGGTCTCATTTCCATCACATCATGTGCTCGTCCAGCACCAGTGTGAGGTATGAGAGAAATAATAAAGCTTTATAGCTCTTGGATCTGTGACTCTTCCGGCTGTGACGACCTCTTCTCTAGGGTGACGATCTAGCAAGACCATGACTTTGTTATTGGTTTCCCGTCCATGATTGACAACTACAAGTTGGACCAGGTAATGAAGTTGTATGCGGTGATGCACCATCGCCCATCGATTCGTTCCACAGGAAGAATATGGTTAACCCCGGAGACTTAATGTTTTTTTTGAGGAAAGTCTCATCCCGAGAGGCAATCCCTACTTGGCTCATAGGTCACTCGTTAGCTACATCGCGCGTACCCCCTAGGGCGCCAGATCAAGTATTTGGGCCGACACAATATAGTGTTGTATCCCCACCGATTTCGGGAAGGTTCTAGAACCTAGGTTCTAGAAGGTTCTAGAACCTTCCCCGAACCCATCTTTTGTTTCCCTTTTGTTTTTTTTCTTTCTTCTTCTTTTCATTTTCCTTTGATATTTATTTTATTTTTTCCTTTTTTGTTTTTATTTTTTACTTCTTATTTTTATTTTATGTTTCTTTTTATTTGCTCCTTTTCCTTTATTTTTCTTTCTTTCTTTCTTTTACCTTTTTCCTTTTTTTGCGAACATCTTTCAAGTTTGTGAATATTTTTGAAATCATGAATTTTAATATATTGTGAACATTCTTTTAAATCATGACATTTTTCAAATTCATGAACATTTTTTTACATATTTGTGAATATTTTTCTAAACTGTGAACATTTTTTGAATACATGCAATTTTTTAATAAATTTATTGGTTTGAAGTTGATGAACATTTTTGAAACTCGAGAACAGTTTTCCAAATCAGCAAACATTTTTTGAAAATTGCGAACTACTTTTGAAATTCAAGAACATTTTTATGAACATTTTTCGAATTTATGAACATTTTTTTGAATCAATGAACTTATTTTTTTATTCAGGAACATTTATTTGATTTTTGTTAAAATTTTAGAAATCGTGCTTCTCGCAGAAGCAAAATCATGCCTCTCACGGAAGGAAAAAAAGAAAACATATTTTGTCCATTTTCTGAGAGGCACGACCGTGCCTCTCGCGGAAGCAAAATCATGTTTCTCACGAAAGCAAGATCGTGCCTCTCACGAAATAAAAGAGAAAACATGTTTATTTACGTTTTCGAGAGGTATGGCCGTGCCTCTCGAGGAAGCAAAATCATGCCTCTCACGGAAGAAATAAAAAGATAAAACATGTTTTTTCGTTTTCGAAAGGCACGACAATGCCCATCATGGAAGCAAAATCGTGCCTCTCGCAAAAAGCAAACCATACCTCTCGCGGAAGCAAATCCATGCCTCTCACGGGGGAAAAAATTGCATTTTTATGCTCAAAATTTATTTTGCTGATTTTTTTAAAAGCTAAGAAAGACAGGTGAAACACCAAAAGGCAAAAAAAACATCTAAAAAGCCAAAAACTTGTGCGAAAAAATTCCAAAGGGAGCTTCCAGAGCGTGACACATGGCGACAGTGGTTGTGGCGTGCTCTCAGCCCACCCTATGTGATTGTTGGGGAGGCTCTCAAAGGAGAGAGCAACTAATTAACAAGTGCTCCTTCGGAAGCCTCGCAACGATCATCGCCACTTGGCGCGCTCTTAGCGATTCGCCATGTGTCGCGCTATGGGCGCTGCCTCCGGATTTCTTTTTTTAATTTTTCTGCATGTTTTTTTGGCTTTTTAAACGATTTTTCCGGGTTTTTTTTTCGATGTTTTAGTTTTCCACCGGTCTTCTCTAGATTTTCGACCAAAAAAAATTCGAAAAAAAATTGCCCAAAAAAACGCGTTTTTTTCTTTCGCGAGATTCACGGTTTTGTTTCTGCGAGAGGCACGGTTGTGCTTTCCCGAGAGGCATGACCGTGCCTCTTGGAAACGGAAAAAAATGCATTTTCTATTTTTTTTCCTTCCGCGAGAGGCACGGTTTTGCTTTCGCGAGAGGCATGTCGTGGTTCTAAGTCTGACAGTAGTGTAGGGGGGTACTAAGGGAGAGGCAAGATCCTAGCTATGGAGTACTTGTACACGCAAGAGTTTTACGAGTTCAGGCCCTTCTCGGAGGAAGTAACAGCCCTACGTCTTGGTGCCCGGAGGCGGTCGACTGGATTATATGCGTGTGAGTTACAGGGGTGCGAACCCTTTACACTGAGGAGGGGGGTGGCTTATATAGAGTTCGCCAGACCCCTGCAGCCCTTAGTTATGCAGGGTTTAAAGTACATTAAGACAGGGGGTTACTGGTAACGCCCACATAAAGTGCTATGAAGATCATTAAGGCTACTTAATGATAGACCGTTACCCGCAGAGTGGCTTTAGATCTCCTGGCTGTCGAGTGATTGGCGTCATGGTCGAGTGATTGGCTTCATGGTCGAGTGTCTTCGAGTTCGTCGAGTGGAACACCTCTAGGTCAACTGACAGGTGGTTTCTTCTACAAATGTCCTTGGATAGGGTAGTTATGACAGGTCCATGACCCTACCCTAGGTACATAGCTCCATCATTAGCCCCCGAATGGATCGAGGTTTGAGTCGGGAAGGAGTTGAGAATTCTTCCGACCCATTTTTCGTGCTATGAGTATGTCTTGTCTTGGATCAATGAACTTTAGGTGACGGTGTCAACTTCTTTTTCAGTCGCCTTGATCCATTCTTTAAATCTGTCGAGTGAAGTTTTCGCTTGGAGAGCACCGAGTGGCAGAGCGGAGGAGATCTTCCGCCTGACAAGTTGTTCTGCAACCGGCGGATTTGGCGGGATTCGAAATTTGGGAAGCACGCGGGACAGGGCGAGACCGCATCAATCGGACGAGATAAGGCAGGGGCGCCTCGATCTCTGTGCCACCTTTTTCGCCACGTATCGCGCACGCGACTGTTGCGGGATTTGACAGGATCGCCCAGGCCTACATGTCAGCCACTCGGAAGCAGCCTTATATAAGGCACCGGATGGGGTTTTTTGAACACTGCGCCTTCATTCCCCCCCCTCTCTTCTCCAGATTTCTCCGCCGCGCTCGCCTCTGCCCTAGCGTCACTGCTTTGTGCATGCTTCGCCGGCGACAATGGTGAAGGAGAAGACGGCGGCTTTGGAGCGGGCGAAGAAGGCGACGACGAAGGCGAAGGGAAGACCGACCAGTCGGGGCGGATCCTCGTCGCGGACTGGTCTGCCGCAGGGCTGGATCCAGGGCGACTGGATCCGCTCGACCATCCGCCAGAAGGATCTTGACGACCTGGCCGATGAGGGACTGATCCCTCATGGATCGACAAGGCTCCCGGGGAAGGAGTGGCATCCGCAGCCTCAAGAGGGTGAGTGTGTTCTATTAGCCACTCACATTGACCGCGGGTTTTCTTTGCCGCCCCACCCTTTCTTTCGGGGATTTCTGAACTTCTTTGGGGCACAACTCCACCACTTCACCCCCAACTCCATCGTGTATCTCGCTGCCTTCGTATCTTTGCGTGAGAAGTTCTTGGGTTGCCGGCCGCATTGGGGCCTTTTCAAACACATCTTCACATGTCACTCCCAAACGGTAAAAAAGGCCAATCCAAGTGACGAGAGAACCCAAGTGATTCAGATGTGTGGGGGTCTTGGAGTCCAAATGAGGGGTAAGAGTGCCTTTCCAGCCATGGTCCTTCCTGAGTCGGTCCGGGGGTGGCAGTCGACCTGGTTTTACTGCCAAGACCAGCCGATGCCAGGGCAGTCGACTGGGCTCCCTCCTTTCTCCATGGATCGGGTGGGCAAGCCATCCTCTCTGAATGTGGTCCCAGAGGAGAAGGCTCAGGTTAAGGTGCTGGTCGAGCATGTAGTCCAACTTATCTGTGATGGGATGACTGGCATGGATCTTCTAGAGGTTTTCCTTCGTCGATGCATTCAACCGCTTCAGTATAGAGATCATCCAATGTGGATGTATTCTGGCACTGAAGACACCACTCGGGTCCACCCGGAGGAGGTCGAGGATGCCACACTGGAGAGGTGGATGACTGCCATCACATGGAACAAGGACAACCCCCGAGGAGCCAGGAGGATCCCTCCACTCGACCAATCATACGTGCCAGACAAGGTCCGATTCTGTTTCTCCGGCTGCGATCCTACTTCTTTCATTCTGTTTTGCTAGAGTTCGGTCGATTGACTATTGTCTTGTTTGTTGTCTTCCAGGAAACTACTGATATGTACTCGATGCCTAACGGGGCGCAAGAACAGATCGAAGAGGAGGAGGGGAGTGGAGGTGAAAGTCAGGAGGAGTGGCAATCCGATGGTGAGGAGGATGAAGAAGACAACTGTACTGGTGAGGAGGAGGAGGAGGAAGAGGAGGAGGAAGTCGACCCTCCCCGCACTGAAAGGCGATCCAAGCTCGCCCATGACCCCGCAGTCAAGCGTGGCAAAGCAACTGTGCCCGTTCGGCAGTCGACGAAACGACCTCGGACGACCTCTCCGGCACCGACTGAGAAAGCGTCGAAGCAACCTCGAGCGACGTCATCAAAGCCGACGAAGGCCCTGACGAAGATGAAGATGGATTCCCACTATTTCCGGGTAATAGCAGAATTTGTGTTTTCTCATTTGGCATGAATAAGCTCTTGGTCGACTCGTTGGCTAACCAACTGATTGCTGGAATCTGCAGTGCTGCTACCTCTGAGACCTCAGTCAGGAACGAGGATCAAGAAATGGAAGATGCTGCCACCTCCAACCTTGGTACGGTCTCTGTCGTTTTGCTTTTGGTTGATTGGATCTTCATCTTTAACCTTGAATCCTTCTTGTAGCTCCACCTCATGTCATTGATCTCCCTGATGACGATGATGAGGAACCACTGAGGCAGAGGAGGAACAAGAAGGCGCCTGCTAGCAAGACTGCTCAGGTTGTATCAGCACCTGAGACGCTGGTTTCAGAGGGAGGCAACGTCACTCGGGCTACCGTGTCTTTTGCTGTGCCACTGACGAGTGCTCGCCCTTCATCGTCGAGTGTTGAACCGCCTTCTCTTTTCGCCATGCACCACGTCCCAGAGGACCAAGCAAGCACTGCTAAGGAAGCTATACGCCAAGAAGGGGTCATGATGGAACAGGTGAAGGCGATCCGAGACGCCAGCCAAGCAGCCTACGATGCCAGCTCAGCTCTTCAGAGCAATGTCCAGGTTAGTTGAACACCGCTTGTTCTGTTAGGATATGCAATCTAAAGATTTCCTTTCCGAAGATCTTTGAATCTGTACACCCACTGGGTGTGTCGATTGATTGTTTGAACTTTTTGAACTGGCGGGGGCACCCTGAGTGCACCCACTGGGTGTAGTCCCCGAGACTATGGTCGACTGCTGGCAGTCAACCGTGGTCTGTGTATTTTGAATTTTCTCATTCCAACTTTGATGGTCGGTCTGGATAAACCATGTCGAATGGAATCTTGGAACCGGTGGGGGCACGCTGAGTGCACCCACTGGGTGTAGTCCCCGAGACTACGGTGGACAGCTGGCAGTCGACTGTAGTCTGAAGATCCTGTTTTTTTTTTGTTTTTTTGGGTAGATTGTGATGAGACCATGACTGACTGCTGGCAGCTAGCTATGGTTTTGGAACCACAATCTCTTTGTTCCTTTTGGTCGACTGAGCGGATCAAGTCAATAAAAACAATGGGGGCACGCTAAGTGCACCCACTGGGTGTAGTCCCCGAGACTACTGTTGAATATTTTGATTCGACTGTAGTCTTAGAAATGCTACTGTTTTTCTCTTAGTTACTCGGAAGTAACATCTCTTTGATATCTGTCGACTGACTCTTTGCAGAAATCTTGCAAACTTGTGGCTCGTTACACTGAGTTGGACAAGAAACATATCCAGCTCGACCTTGACTTGAAACTTGTTCAGGAGAACTTTCAGAAGGCGAAGGACGAGGCAAAAGGTACGATTGGTGAGAACTTGACGACTGTTTTCATCCTTCTGCACATTATTGATTCTGACCTCCTTGTTATTTTTGCAGAAAAACGAAGGAGGCTCTGAAGAAGAAGGACCAGGAACTTGCTGAAGCGCAGAAGGTGGCTCTGGACAAAACGAACCTTGCGGAAGAGAAGCTGGCTTCAGTCGGCAAACTTGCAGAAGAGAACGCCAACCCGAAAGCTGCTCTCGACGCGGCCAACAAGGAAGTCAGTCGTCTGAAGAACGACAAGATTGCTCTGAGTGACAAGGCTAGTGAACTGGTGGGGAAGAAGAATGATCTGGAAGCTTACCTGGGGGGGGGGGGCTCGCCAAGAAGTTGTTCCTCATGCTTGAAGGTAACCTTTCTCACTCGACTGACTTGTCACCGTTGATTCATCGCGGAACTGCTGGCTTATGTTTGACTTTTGTGTACAGAATTCTGCCAAAATTTCGAGGAGGAGGCCAGTCGAGTGGAGACAGGCCTGGATCCCATCAACTCTCCTGTGAAGGATGACGCTGCCATGAACGTGCTCCGACTGGAGTCACGAGTCGCTGGTGTGGTTGACTATCTTGCCCGACTGAAGGTTGCGGCGTCGCGAATCAACACGACACTCTGTCTAGGGGAGACGCTTCAGAACGACCTCGAGTCTTTGATGACTCGACTGAATGAAGTCCCAAGCCGAGTGTAAGAATGGAAGAAGTCTTCTTCCAGGTGCGGTGCTGATGTAGCTCTGTCTTTAGTTCGTGTTCACTGCAAAGATGCTCGAGAAGAAAAGCTGGCGTCCCTCAAGGTGGACAATACTAAGAAGCATGAATTCCGATCCTTCATGGAGACATTCATTGCTGCTGCCACTCGGATTGCTGATGGAATCGACCTGGACGAGTTTTTCGCGCCTTCCAGTCCTGCACCGGAGGAGTGAAAAAACTTCTATGCTTGATGCCTTAAATTTGCCTCGGAATGCCGAGTGGTTTTTGTAACCGATAAACTTTAACATGCTCGATGCCTGAGCACTTCTGGATCCGTAGGATGGCATCTGAACTTGGGTTTGCGGTTGAATATGTTTGCATTTGTCTTCGAACGAACATAGTTCTTCGCTCGGAATATATTTTTGTGCTTGGGACGTACTCTTGCAGGTTGGAGCTCAGATCACAGTCAACTTGCGTACTTGCGTCCCAGGATGAAGCGCACATTGTATTTGTGCCGAAGCTCTAAGGAGAAAGTATCAGTCGACCTGCACCTCGTCGACCTTGCAGAGCGCATGTTGTATTTGTGCCGAAGCTCGAAAGGGAAGGTAGCAGTCGACCTACACCTCGTCGTCCTTGCAGAGCGCATGTTGTATTTGTGCCGAAGCTCAGAGGAGAAGGTAACAGTCGACCTGCACCTCGTCGTCCTTGCGGGTCGGAACGATTTTCGTACTTAGGCGAGTGCTGGACTGCAGCTAAGCCTCCGAGTGAGAGGCAGACTCACCACTCGGTAGGATTTCAAACGCTTAGGCGAGTACTGGACTGCAGCTAAGCCCCCGAGTGAGAGGCAGACTCACCACTCGGTAGGATTTTAAACACTTAGGCGAGCACTGGACTGCAGCTAAGCCTCCGAGTGAGAGGCAGATTCACCACTCGGTAGGATTTTAAACACTTAGGTGAGCACTGGACTACAGCTAAGCCTCCGAGTGAGAGGCAGATTCACCACTCGGTAGGATTTCAAATGCTTAGGCGAGTACTGGACTGCAGCTAAGCCCCCGAGTGGGAGGTTTGCTCTCCACTCGGTAGGATTTTTAAACACTTAGGCGAGTACTGGACTGCAGCTAAGCCTCCGAGTGAGAGGCAGACTCACCACTCGGTAGGATTTCAAAATACTTAGGCGAGTACTGGATCGCAGCTAAGCCCCCAAGTGGGAGGTTTGCTCTTCACTCGGTAGAATTTTTATTACTTCTCATTGTGTTTGAGCCGTAACTCGAAGGAGAAGGTAGCAGTCGACCTGCACCTCGTTGTCCTTGCGGATCAGAATGAATTTCATACTTAGGCGAGTACTGGACTGCAGCTAAGCCCCCGAGTGGGAGGTTTGCTCTCCACTAGGTAGGATTTCAAACACTTAGGCGAGTACTGGACTGCAGCTAAGCCCCCGAGTGGGAGGTTTGCTCTCCACTCGGTAGGATTTCAAACACTTAGGCGAGTACTGGACTGCAGCTAAGCCCCCGAGTGAGAGGCAGACTCACCACTCGGTAGAATTTTAAACACTTAGGCGAGTACTGGACTACAGCTAAGCCCCCGAGTGGGAGGTTTGCTCTCCACTCGGTAGGATTTCAAACACTTAGGCGAAACGGATTCGCAGCTAAGCCCCCGAGTGGGAGGTTTGCTCTCCACTCGGTAGGATTTCGAACACTTAGGCGAAACGGATTCGCAGCTAAGTCTCCAAGTGAGAGGCTTACTCTTCACTCAGCAGGATTTTTTTTTACAAATTTAGGCGAAACGGATTCGCAGCTAAGCCACCCACTGGGGGATTTCTTACATAAGCAAAAGCAGCAACAATTAATGGGAAAATTATAACACTTTTCTCTTTGATAAATAAACTACAGGAGTACTTTTATTACATCTCATCCGAGTGAGTACTTAAGTGTAAAAGGGGCGGAGCAAATCCACATTCCAAGCTCGTGGCTCGTCAATCTGGCGATCGACGTTGTAAAGACGGTATGCTCCGTTGTGGAGAACTTTGGTGACGATGAAGGTGTTGGGGAACGTAGCAGAAATTCAAAATTTTCCTACGAATCACCAAGATCTATCTATGGAGAAACCAACAACAAGGGGAAGGAGAGTGGATCTACATACCCTTGTAGATCGCTAAGCGGAAGCGTTCAAGAGAACGGGGTTGAAGGAGTCGTACTCGTCGTGATTCAAATCACCGGAGATCCTAGTGCCGAACGGACGGCACCTCCGCGTTCAACACACGTACAGCCCGGTGACGTCTCCCATGCCTTGATCCAGCAAGGAGAGAGGGAGAGGTTGAGGAAAACTCCATCCAGCAGCAGCACAACCGCGTGGTGGTGGTGGAGGAGCGTGGCAATCCTGTAGGGCTTCGCCAAGCACCGCGGGAGAGGAGGAGGACTTGGGAGAGGGGAGGGCTGCGCCAGGGGCAAGGGTGCGGCTGCCCTCCCACCCCTCCACTATTTATAGGTGGGGGGAAGAGGGGGCCGCCCCCTTAGATCCCATCTAGGGTTGGGGGCGGCGGCCAAGGGGGGAGGAGTGCCTCCCAAGTCAAGTGGAGGCCCTCCCCCATAGGGTTTCCCCCTTCCCATGCGCATGGGCCTTGGGGGGGCTGGTGCCCCTGGCCCATTAAGGCTAGGGCGCCCCCCTACAGCCCATGCTACTGTATTGGACGTGGTGGAACAATTGCCGGACCTCCGGACCCCTCCGGAATCCTCCGGAACCTTCTGGAAGCTTCCCGGTACAATACCGAAAAAACCCGAACTTTTTCCGAAACCCGAACAACAACTTTCCATATATAAATCTTTACCTCCGGACCATTCCGGAACTCCTCGCGACGTCCGGGATCTTATACGGGACTCCGAACAACATTTGGTAACCACATACAAACTTCCTTTATAACCCTAGCGTCATCGAACCTTAAGTGTGTAGACCCTACGGGTTCGGGAACCATGCAGACATGACCGAGACGTTCTCCGGCCAATAACCAACAGCGGGATCTGGATACCCATGTTGTCTCCCACATGTTCCACTATGATCTCATCGGATGAACCACGATGTCAAGGACTCAATCGATCCCGTATACAATTCCCTTTGTCTAGCGGTATAGTACTTGCCCGAGATTCGATCGTCGGTATACCGATACCTTGTTCAATCTCGTTACCAGCAAGTCTCTTTACTCGTTCCGTAACACATCATCCCGTGATCAACCCCTTGGTCACATTGTGCACATTATGATGATGTCCTACCGAGTGGGCCCAGAGATACCTTTTCATTTACACGGAGTGACAAATCCCAGTCTCGATTCGTGCCAACCCAACAGACACTTTCGGAGATACCTGTAGTGCACCTTTATAGCCACCCAGTTACGTTGTGACGTTTGGTACACCCAAAGCATTCCTACGGTATCCGGGAGTTGCACAATCTCATGGTCTAAGGAAAAGATACTTGACATTAGAAAAGCTTTAGCATACGAACTACACGATCTCTGTGCTAGGCTTAGGATTGGGTCTTGTCCATCACATCATTCTCCTAATGACGTGATCCCGTTATCAACGGCATCCAATGTCCATGGTCAGGAAACCGTAACCATCTATTGATCAACGAGCTAGTCAATTAGAGGCTTACTAGGGACATGGTGTTGTCTATGTACCCACACATGTATCTGAGTTTCCTATCAATACAATTATAGCATGGATAATAAACAATTATCATGAACAAGGAAATATAATAATAATAACCAATTTATTATTGCCTCTATGGCATATTTCCAACAGTCTCCCACTTGCACTAGAGTCAATAATCTAGTTCACATCGCCATGTGATTAACACTCACAGGTCACATCACCATGTGACCAACATCCAAAGAGAGGTTTCTGGGGCATATTTACTAGTGTCACTAAACTAGTTCACATCATCATGTGATTAAGACTCAATGATTTCTGGGGTTTGATCATGTTTTGCTTGTAAGAGAGGTTTTAGTCAACGGGTCTGCAACATTAAGATCCGTATGTACTTCGCAAATCTCTAGGTCATATTGTAAATGCTGCTTCCACGCTCCACTTGGAGCTATTCCAAATGGTTGCTCCACTATACGTATCCGGTTTGCTACTCAGAGTCACTCGGATAGGTGTTAAAGCTTGCATCAACGTAACCCTTTACGTCGAACTCTTTATCACCTCCATAATCGAGAAACATATCCTTATTCCTCTAAGGCTAATTTTGACCGCTATCTGGTGATCCACTCCTTGATCACCTTTGTACCCTCTTGCCAGATAAGTAGCAAGGCACACATCAGGTGCGGTACATAGCATAGCATACTGTAGAGCCTACGTCTAAGGCATAGGGGACGACCTTCGTCCTTTCTCTCTTTTCTGCCGTGGTCGAGCTTTAAGTCTTAACTTCATACCTTACATCTCAGGCAAGAACTCCTTCTTTGACTGATCCATCTTGAACACCTTCAAGATCATGTCAAGGTATATGCTCATTTGAAAGTACCATTAAGCATTTTTGATCTATCCTCATAGATCTTGATGCTCAATGTTCAAGTAGCTTAATCCAGGTTTTCTATTGAAAAACACCTTTCAAATAACCCTATATGCTTTCCAAAAATTCTACATCATTTCTGATCAACAATATGTCAACAACATATACTCATCAGAAATTCTATAGTGCTCCCACTCACTTCTTTGGAAATACAAGTTTCTCATGAACTTTGTATAAACCCAAAATCTTTGATCATCTCATCAAAGCGCACATTCCAACTCCGAGATGCTTACTCCAGTCCTTAGAAGGATCACTGGAGCCAGCATACCTTTTAGCATCCTTAGGATCAACAAAAAATTTCTGATTGTATCACATACAACCTTTCCTTACGAAGACTGTTAAGGAAACTCGTTTTGACATCCATCTGCTAGATTTCATAAATGCAGCTAATGCTAACATGATTCCAACGGACTTAAGCATCGCTACGGATGAGAAAATCTCATCATAATCAACTCCTTGAACTTGTGAAAAAACTCTTCACCACAAGTCGAGCTTCATAGACGGTGACATTACCGTCCACGTCCGTCTTCTTCTTAAAGATCCATTTATCTCAATGGCTTGCCGATCATCGAGCAAGTCCACCAAAGTCCATGCTTTGTTCTGATACATGGATCCTATCTCGGATTTCATGGCTTCTAACCATTTGTTGGAATATGGGCCCACCATTGCTTCTCCATAGCTCGTAGGTTCATTGTTGTCTAGCAACATGACCTTCAAGACAGGATCACCGTACCACTCCGAAGCAGTACGCGTCCTTGTCGTCCTACGAGGTTCGGTAGTGACTTGATCCGAAGCTTCATGATCACTATCATAAGCTTCCACTTCAATTGGTGTAGGTGCCACAGGAACAACTTCCTGTGCCCTGCTACACACTGGTTGAAGTGATGGTTCAATAACCTCATCAAGTCTCCACCATCCTCCCACTCAATTCTTTCAAGAGAAACTTTTCCTTGAGAAAGGACCCGTTTCTAGAAACAATCACTTTTGCTTCCGGATCTGAATTAGGAGGTATACCCAACCATTTTGTGTATCCTATGAAGATGCATTTATCCGTTTTGGGTTCGAGCTTATCACGATGAAACTTTTTCACATAAGCATCGCAGCCCCAAACTTTCAAGAAATGACAGCTTAGGTTTCTCTAAACCATAGTTCTCACGGTGTCATCTCAACGGAATTACGTGATGCCTTATTAAAGTGAGTGCGGTTGTCTCTAATGCCTAACCCATGAACGATAGTGGTAATTCGATAAGAGACATCATGGTACGCACCATATCCAATAGGGTGCAACTATGATGTTCGGACACACCATCACACTATGGTGTTCCAGGCGGTATTAATTGTGAAACAATTTCCACAATGTCTTGATTGCGTGCCAAAGCTCGTAACTCAGATACTCATCTCTATGATCATGTCATAGACATCTTATCCTCTTGTCACAATGATCTTCAACTTCACTCTGAAATTACTTGAACCATTCAATAATTCAGACTTGTGTTTCATCAAGTAAATATACTTAGTATCTACTTAAATCATCCGTGAAGTAAGAACATAACAATATTCACTGCATGCCTCAGCACTCATTGGACTGCACACATCATAATGTGTTACTTCCAACAAGTTGCTATCTTGTTCCATCTTACTGAAAACGAGGCTTTTCACTCATCTTGCCCATGTGGTATGATTTGCATGTCTCAAGTGATTCAAAATCAAGTGAGTCCAAACGATCCATCTTGAATGGAGTTTCTTCATGCGTATACACTAATAGACATGGTTCGCATGTCTCAAACTTTTCAAAAACGAGTGAGTCCAAAGATCCATCAACATGGAGCTTCTTCATGCGTTTTATACCAATATGACTTACATGGCAGTGCCACAAGTAAGTGGTACTATCATTACTATCTTATATCTTTTGGCATGAAAATGTGTATCACTACGATCGAGATTCAATAAACCATGCATTTTAGGTGCAAGACCATTGAAGGTATTCCTCAAATAAACAGAGTAACCATTTTCTCCTTAAATGAATAACCGTATTGCGATAGACATAATCCAATCATGTCTATGCTCAACGCAAACACCAAATAACAATTATTTTGGTTTAACACCAATCTCGATGGTAGAGGGAGCGTGCGATGCTTGATCACGTCTTGGAAACACTTCCAACACATATCGTCAGCTCACCTTTAGCTAGTCTCCGTTTACTCCGTAGCTTTTATTTCGAGTTACTAACACTTAGCAACCGAACCGGTATCTAATACCCTGGTGCTACTAGGAGTACTAGTAAAGTACACGTTAACATAATGTATATCTAGTATACTTCTATCGACCTTGCCAGCCTTCTTATCTATACCAAGTGTCTAGGGTAATTCTGCTCCAGTGGTTGTTCCCCTTATTACAGAAGCACTTAGTCTCGGGTTTGGGTTTAACCCTGGGTTTCTTCACTGGGGCAGCAACTGATTTGCCGTTTCATGAAGTACCCCTTCTTGCCCTTACCCTTCTTGAAACTAGTGGTTTTCACTAACCATCAACAATTGATGCTCCTTCTTGATTTCTACTTTTGCGGTGTCAAACATCGCGAATATCTCAAGGATCATCATATCTATCCCTGATATGTTATAGTTCATCACGAAGCTCTAGCAGCTTGGTGGCAATGACTTTGGAGAAACCTCACTATCTCATCTGGAAGATCAACTCCCACTCAATTCAAGTGATTGTTGCACTCAGACAATCTGAGCACAAGCTCAATGATTGAGCTTTTCTCCCTTAGTTTGCTGGCTAAGAAAATCGCCGAAGGTCTTATACCTCTTGATGTGGGCACGAGCCTGAAATCCCAATTTCAGCCCTTGAAACATCTCATATGTTCCGCGATGTTTCGAAAACGTCTTTGGTGCCTCAACTCTAAACCTTTTAACTGAACTATCACGTAGTCATCAAAACGTGTATGTCCGATGTTCGCAACATCCACAGACGATGTTTGGGGTTCAGCACACTGAGCGGTGCATTAAGGACATAAGCTTTCTACTGTCCGCATAATCGCTACTGTCAACTTTCAACTATATTTTCTCTAGGAACATATCTAAACAGTGGAACTAAAGCGCAAGCTTACGACATAATTTGCAAAGATCTTTTGACTATGTTCAGGATAATTAAGTTCATCTCATGAACTCCCACTCAGATAGACATCCCTCTAGTCATCTAAGTGATTACATGATCCGAGTCAACTAGGCCGTGTCCGATCATCACGTGAGACGGACTAGTCATCATCGGTGAACATCTTCATGTTGATCGTATCTACTATACGACTCATGCTCGACCTTCGGTCTCTTGTGTTCCGAGGTTCCGAGGCCATGTCTGTACATGCTAGGCTCGTCAAGTTAACCTAAGTGTTTCACGTGTGTAAATCTGGCTTACACCCGTTGTATGTGAACGTAAGAATCTATCACACCCGATCATCACGTGGTGCTTCGAAATGACGAACTTTCGCAATGGTGCACAGTTAGGGGGAAGACTTTCTTGAAATTTTAATGAGGGATCATCTTATTTACTACCGTCGTTCTAAGCAAATAAGATGTATAAACATGATAAACATCACATGCAATCAAATAGTGACATGATATGGCCAATATCATATTGCTCCTTTTGATCTCCATCTTCGGGGCTCCATGATCATCATCGTCACCGGCATGACACCATGATCTCCATCATCATGATCTCCATCATCGTGTCTCCATGAAGTTGTCTCGCCAACTTATTACTTCTACTACTATGGCTACCGGTTAGCAATAAAGCAAAGTAATTACATGACGTTGTTCAATGACACGCAGGTCATACAATAAATAAAGACAACTCCTATGGCTCCTGCCGGTTGTCATACTCATCGACATGCAAGTCGTGATTCCTATTACAAGAACATGATCAATCTCATACATCACATATCATTCATCACATTCTTCTTGGCCATATCACATCACATAGCATACCCTGCAAAAACAAGTTAGACGTCCTCTAATTGTTGTTTGCATGTTTTACGTGGTTGCTATGGGTTTCTAGCAAGAACGTTTCTTACCTAAGAAAAACCACAACGTGATATGCCAATTGCTATTTACCCTTCGTAAGGACCCTTTTTATCGAATCCGTTCCGACTAAAGTGGGAGAGCCTGGCACCCGCTAGCCACCTTATGCACCAAGTGCATGTCAGTCGGTGGAACCTGTCTCACGTAAGTGTACGTGTAAGGTCGGTCCGGGCCGCTTCATCCCACAATACTGCCGAAACAAGATTGGACTAGTAACGGTAAGAATATTGAACCATCAACCCCCACAACTACTTTGTGTTCTACTCGTGCAAAGAATCTACGCAATAGACCTAGCTCTGATACCACTGTTGGGGAACGTAGCAGAAATTCAAAATTTTCCTATGAATCACCAAGATCTATCTATGGAGAAACCAGAAACGAGGGGAAGGAGGGTGGATCTACATACCCTTGTAGATCGCTAAGCGGAAGCGTTCAAGAGAACGGGGTTGAAGGAGTCGTACTCGTCGTGATTCAAATCACCGGAGATCCTAGTGCCGAATGGACGGCACCTCCGCGTTCAACACACGTACAACCCAGTGACGTCTCCCATGCCTTGATCCAGCAAGGAGAGAGGGAGAGGTTGAGGAAGACTCCATCCAGCAGCAACACAACCGCGTGGTGGTGGTGGAGGAGTGTGGCAATCCTGCAGGGCTTCGCCAAGTACCGCAGGAGACGGGAGGGCTGCGCCAGGGGCAAGGGTGCGGCTGCCCTCCCACCCCTCCACTATTTATAGGTGGGGGGAAGAGGGGGCCAGCCCCCTTAGATCCCATCTAGGGTTGGGGGCGGCGGCCAAGGGGAGAGGAGTGCCTCCCAAGTCAAGTGGAGGCCCTCCCCCTTAGGGTTCCCCCTTCCCATGCGCATGGGCCTTGGGGGGGCTGGTGCCCCTGGCCCATTAAGGCTAGGGCGCCCCCCTACAGCCCATGCTACTGTATTGGACGTGGTGGAACAATTTCCGGACCTCCGGACCCCTCCGGAATCCTCCGGAACCTTCTGGAAGCTTCCCGGTACAATACCGAAAAAACCCGAACTTTTTCTGAAACCCGAATAACAACTTTCCATATATAAATCTTTACCTCCGGACCATTCCGGAACTCCTCGCGACGTCCGGGATCTCATCTGGGACTTTGAACAACATTCAGTAACCACATACAAACTTCCTTTATAACCCTAGCGTCATCGAACCTTAAGTGTGTAGACCCTACGGGTTCGGGAACCATGCAGACATGACCGAGACGTTCTCCGGCCAATAACCAACAGCGGGATCTGGATACCCATGTTGTCTCCCACATGTTCCACGATGATCTCATTGGATGAACCACGATGTCAAGGACTCAATCGATCCCGTATACAATTCCCTTTGTCTAGCGGTATAGTACTTGCCCGAGATTCGATCGTCGGTATACCGATACCTTGTTCAATCTCATTACCGGCAAGTCTCTTTACTCGTTCCGTAACACATCATCCCGTGATCAACCCCTTGGTCACATTGTGCACATTATGATGATGTCCTACCGAGTGGGCCCAGAGATACCTTTCCGTTTACACGGAGTGACAAATCCCAGTCTCGATTCGTGCCAACCCAACAGACACTTTCAGAGATACCTGTAGTGCACCTTTATAGCCACCCAGTTACGTTGTGACGTTTGGTACACCCAAAGCATTCCTACGGTATCCGGGAGTTGCACAATCTCATGGTCTAAGGAAAAGATACTAGACATTAGAAAAGCTTTAGCATACGAACTACACGATCTCTGTGCTAGGCTTAGGATTGGGTCTTGTCCATCACATCATTCTCCTAATGATGTGATCCTGTTATCAACGACATCCAATGTCCATGGTCAGGAAACTGTAACCATCTATTGATCAACGAGCTAGTCAATTAGAGGCTTACTAGGTACATGGTGTTGTCTATGTACCCACACATGTATCTGAGTTTCCTATCAATACAATTATAGCATGGATAATAAACGATTATCATGAACAAGGAAATATAATAATAATAACCAATTTATTATTGCCCCTAGGGCATATTTCCAACAAAAGGGGCCTTCCCAAGTAGGGGCGAGTTTATGTGGCTTCTGTTGGTCCACTCGAAGGACCAAGTCTCCTTCTTGGAAGGCTCGGCTCTTCACATTTCTGGCGTAAAATCGACGCAAGTCTTGCTGATAGATGGGCGATCGGATCATGGCCATCTCTCTTTCTTCTTCCAGAAGGTCGACTGCATCCTGCCGGGCTTGCTCTGCTTCGACTTCAGAGTAGAGCTTGACTCGTGGTGCATTGTGAAGCAGGTCACTTGGCAGAACCTCTTCAGCTCCATAGACTAGAAAGAATGGAGTTCTCCCAGTCGACCGATTTGGGGTAGTCCTCAATCCCCAAAGAACTGATGGAAGTTCATCGACCCACGCCTGCTGCGTGTTTGAGATCACGCATCAACCGGGGTTTCAGTCCTTTGAGAATTAGACCGTTTGCTCTTTCTGCTTGTCCATTCGACTGGGGGTGGGCGACTAAAACATAGTCGACTCGCGTGCCTTGAGAAGCGCAGAAGGCTTTGAATTGGTCGGAATCGAAGTTTGACCCATTATCGGTGATGATGTTGTGCGGAACTCCATATCTGAATATCAATTCTCTGAATGAAGCTGATGGCAGTGCCAACATCAAGATTTTTAATAGGCTTGGCTTCGATCCACTTGGTGAACTTGTCGACTGCCACCAATACATGGGTGAAGCCGCTCATTCCAGTTCTCAGTGGACCAACCATATCTAAACCCCAAACAGCGAAAGGCTAGACGATTGGTATGGTCTTCAGGGCTGAGGCGGGCTTGTGCGACATATTGGAGTAGAACTGACATCCTTCACACTTGTCGACTATCTCCTTCGCCATTTCATTTGCTCTGGGCCAGTAAAAACCCGCTCGGTATGCTTTAGCCACGATAGTCTGAGAGGACACATGATGGCCACAGGTCCCCGAGTGGATGTCGTTGAGAATTATCCGACCCTCTTCCGGCGTTATGCATTTCTGACTGGCTCCAGTCGCGCTTTCTCTGTACAACTGTCCCTTCATGACAGTAAAGGCCTTGGATCGACGGACGATCTATCGAGCCTCTTCTTCATTCTCTGGGAGCTCTTTCCTTAGGATATATGCGATGTAAGGCACTGTCCAGTCAGGAGTGATAACCAAAACTTCCATGATCAGGTCGACCACGGCTGGAACCTTGAGTTCAGTCGGATCCGTGGCACTTTTTGGCTGCGGGGCTTCTTCGGTGAAAGGGTCCTCTTGAACCGACGGCGCGTGGATATGCTCCAAAAACACACCACTGGGAATGGTTTCTCTCTTGGAACCTATCTTTGCCAAATCATCGGCTGCTTGATTCTTCAGTCGGGGTATATGGTGAAGCTCTAACCCCTCGAATTTCTTCTCCAGCTTTCTTACTGCATTGCAGTAACCAGTCATAGCTGGGCTTCTGACGTCCCACTCCTTCATCACTTGGTTAACCACCAAATCTGAGTCTCCATAGACCATGAGGCGATGGGCACCGAGTGAAATGGCCATACGCAACCCGTACAAAAGTGCTTCGTATTCTGCTTCGTTGTTGGAGGAATCAAAGTGAATCTGGAGTACATATCTAAGCTTATCTCCTCGGGGGGAAACCAACACTACCCCAGCACCAGAACCATTCAGCATCTTAGAGCCATCAAAGAACATGGTCCAGTGCTCTGAGTGAACTTGAGTCGGTAGTTGCTGTTCAGTCCACTCAGTGAGGAAATCTGCTATTGCTTGGGACTTGATAGCTTTCTTTGCCTCAAATATGATATCCAGGGGAAGGAGTTCAATCGCCCATTTAGCCACTCGACCAGTTGCATCTCTGTTGTGCAGAATCTCTGACAATGGGGCGTCGCTGACGACTGTGATGGTATGGTCAGAGAAGTAGTTAGAAACTTTCTTCATGGTCATATAAATCCCATATACAAGCTTCTGATAATGAGGGTATCTTTGCTTCGATGGGGTCAGGACTTTAGAAATATAATATACTGGGCGCTGAACTTTGAAGGCTTTCCCTTCTTCTTCCCGCTCGACCGTAAGTACTGTACTGACGACTTGTCCTGTGGCTGCAATGTAGAGCTGCAAAGGCTCTTTGCTGATCTGGGCAGCAAGCACCGACCGGGTGGAAAGCAGGGCTTTTAGCTCTGCAAACGCTGCATCAGCTTCAGGAGTCCACTTGAACTTATCTGACTTCTTCATCAATCGATAAAGGGGCAATGCCTTTTCACCGAGACAAGAGATGAATCGACTTAAAGTGGCCAAGCAAACAGTAAGCTTCTGTACATCGTGCACACGCACAGGTCTTTTCATTCGGAGTATAGTGCCCACTTTCTCTGGATTTGCGTCAATTCCTCGTTCGGAAACGAGAAAACCGAGCAATTTTCCGCCAGGAACTCCGAATGTGCACTTTGATGGATTAAGCTTGATATCATACCTCCTGAGGTTGGCAAATGTTTCAGCGAGGTCAGTCAGCAGGTCGGAACCTTTACGTGACTTGACCACAATATCATCCATGTATGCTTCCACATTCTGACTGATTTGAGTGAGTAAACACTTCTGAATCATCCTCATGAACGTGGCTCCGGCATTCTTGAGGCCGAATGACATAGTGACATAACAGAAGCACCCGAATGGGGTGATAAAAGCTGTTTTGATCTCATCAGGTCCATACAGACAGATCTGATGGTACCCGAATAGGCGTCTAAGAAAGACAACCGCTCACATCCCGCAGTTGAGTCGACTATTTGGTCGATGCGGGGGAGAGGAAAATGATCTTTCAGGCATGCCCGATTGATATGCTTAAAGTCAATGCACATGCGAAGTGACTTGTCCTTCTTGGGGACCATGACAACATTGGCGAGCCACTCGGAGTGGTACATCTCTCGGATAAACTCTGCTGCTAAGAGCCGAGCCACCTCTTCGCCAATAGCCTTCCTTTTCTGGACGGCGGACCGTCGCAGATGTTCCTTGACAGGTTTTTCCTTTGAATCAACTCGTAGACGGTGCTCAGCCAGCCCCTGGGTACACCTGGCATGTCAGAAGGTTTCCATGCAAAGATGTCCCAGTTCTCACAGAGGAACTGCATGAGCGCTTCTTCCTAATTGGGGTCGAGTGTTGTGGAGATATTAGTCGGAGCAGCGTTGGGGTCGGTCGGGTGGATGTGAACTGGTTTTGTCTCACTGGACGACTGAAATGCTGATTCCGTAGCGGGCTTCTTGGCTCGCAACAAATCACTCGGGTCTGCATTTCTCTGGTGTTCCTGCCACTCTTCTGCTACCATTTGAGCATCGACGATCTTTGAGCCTTTCTGAAAGCACTCTTCCGCCTTCTTCCGATTGCCAGTAACAGTGATCACACCTTTGGGGCCAGGCATCTTTAATTCAAGGTATACGTAGCATGGTCGAGCCATAAAACGTGCATAAACTGGCCTGCCCAAAATAGCGTGATAGGCACTTTGGAAATCCACAACCTCAAATGTCAACTTTTCTTTGCGGAAGTTTTTGGAATCACCAAAAACCACATCGAGAGCAATCTGGCCGAGTGACGCGGCCTTCTTGCCAGGAATGACTCCATAGAAACTCATGTTGCTTGTGCTGAGTCTGGACATCTGAATGCCCATCCCTTTCAGTCAGTCGAGTACCTTCGACGACTGGGTCGACCACCAGAGCTTGCCTCCCAGGGGTGGCTATGTGCGTCGGGTGATCAGACTGGTCGAATGTGATGGCCGTCTGAGACCACTTCAGATAATTGGGTGTCGTCGGAGCAACCATATTCACCTCTCGGTTTATAACTTTCAGTCGACTTTTGCTCTCAACGTCAGCAAAAATCACCAGAGTGGAATTGACCTGAGGATATTCCTCGTCACTATCCCCCTTGTCCTCAACTTTGTCCGACTCCTTTTTCTTATCCTTGGACTGTTTCCCTTGAAACTGATGTATCAAGAGTCGACACTGTCGAGTGGTATGCTTCGGGTAAATGAAATTACCCTCTTCATCTTTCTTCATGTGGATGTGGCACGGCAAATCCATCACGTCATTTTCTTCTTTATCCTTCACTTTCTTGGGGTTCCAAGGCCCTTTGGGCCTCCCTTTGAACTTTCCTTGAGTCACGGCCAAGGCTTCTCCAGGAGCAGCTGGCTCGGCTTTTCGCTTTTGCTTCCGACTGGAGTTCCCTCCTCCGGTTTCCTGGGCGACTGACTTGTGCTTGCCACTCCGGAGCCGATCCTCTTCCTCACCATTGGCATATTTGGTGGCTATCTCCATCATTCGACTCAGAGACATGTCTCCGGTTCGACCGAATTTCAGGCTTAGCTCTCTGTGCTTAACGCCTTCCTTGAAGGCACAGACTACCTGGTGATCAGATACATTCTCTACCGTGTGATGTAATGTGATCCATCCATGGATGTAATCTCTCAAAGTCTCATTCGACTTCTGCACACAAGTTTGCAGCTCTGTTAGTCCTGCTGGTCGCTTGCATGTTCCTTCAAACGTTCTGAGAAACACTCAGGAATGATCTTCCCACGTGTAAATGCTGCTGGGTGTCAACTGATTCAACCATGCTCTGGCCGATCCCTCCAACATAAGAGGCAGATGTTTCATGACCACCTCATCATTTCCGCCGCCGATCTGGACAACCACTCGGTAGTCTTCAAGCCAAGTATCAGGCTTAGACTCACCATTGAACTTACTGACTCCAGTCGCCAACCTGAAGTTGGGGGGAATCACTGCGGCCCTGATGGCTCTGCCGAAACACTCTGGCTCTGAGACATGCACTCGGCTGCTGGTGGGTACATCTCGGTCGTGACCCTCTCGGTGAGCTCTGTTCCGGTCGACCAGACCTTGAACGATGATGGACCTCGCATCAAAGCCTGGCTCCCTGGGGTCGACTGGAATCCTTCGCCCACCACTGTGCTGGCGTCTATCATCCTGCTGTCGAGGTGCTTAGGATCCACCCCTTAGGGGAGGGGTGGGCACTCAACATCGATCATCGCAATCAAATCGGTGATCATACTGCTCATGGTTCTTGTACTGATCGTGCCGGTCTCCACGCCCCTCATGCCTCGGGGGCGATCTGGGGCTATGAGCCGACTGGACTGTATTCGCAGCCACGGATCTGCTATGAATCCTGTTCCGCGACTGTGATACAGCTGAATTTTGATCTCCTGCTGCCTAGAGCAAATCTCTGATCTGCATCAAGCCTCTGCTAGCCTCTGACTGGGAAGGCTGAATCAACTCTGCTATACGGGCTGCAGCTGCTAAATTCTGAATCGGAGTTCGATATACCTGAGTCGATGGTGGAAAGAGCTGATGTCGACTGGAGTCCGGAACCCGTTGCCGCGCACGCTCGTCGAGTGCTCGCTGAAGGTTCTCCAGTCGAGTGCGCTCAGCCAAGTTGGCCAAGCGCGCGTCCTCTAAGGCACGAGCCTTAGGGGTTTCTCCAACGATAGGGGTGTGAAGTGCATCCATGTTCCAGCGGCGAAGTTCTTCCCTCTGCAGCGAATTGATGGGCTCGGGGAGGTACTCTTCATGGTCGCGCGAAGGATCTCCTCCACCGTCGCCTCCCTCGGCGCCGGGAAAACCGGGAGGACCGCGTGGTCCATCGACCATCAGAACCTCCGCCGCTGGATCACTGCTATCGCACTCGGATGCAGTCTCTGTGGAGCTAGTCGACAGGTCGAACAGGTCGTAGAGAGATTCGTCGGGCTTGATTACCGCAACCTGGGGGATGGCCGACTGGCGGGCCACCGCGTGCCTCACCCACCGCCGAAGCCTCGACCGACCGGAGCGCTAGTGCCGGCGGGAAGCAGGGAGGGAGGATGACACAATGATCGACCGATACTGGATCGACGGTTGCCGCAGGAGGACTCCGCGGACGCACTCGCGAAAGTGCATCGCTCCGCGGACTGGGAGTGCGTCGATGTCGAGCGGAGCCTCCTGAAGCCAAGCGGAGTCGTCGGCGATGAACGTGAGCGCGCCGAGATGGATCTCGCGGCCCTCGACCAAAACTCCGCCTGAAACCATGATGAAGGAGATCGGAAAAATTGCAACTTCTCCAATAAGTCGCTAAGACACCTGCCCCATGGTGGGTGCCAACTATCGTAGTTCTAAGTCTGACAATAGTGTAGGGGGGGTACTAAGGGAGAGGCAAGATCCTAGCTATGGAGTAGTTGTACACGCAAGAGTTTTACGAGTTCAGGCCCTTCTCGGAGGAAGTAACAGCCCTACGTCTCGGTGCCCAGAGACGGTCGACTGGATTATATGCGTGTGAGTTACAGGGGTGCGGACCCTTTACACTGAGGAGGGGGGTGGCTTATATAGAGTTCGCCAGACCCCTCCAGCCCTCAGTTATGCAGAGTTTAAAGTACATTAAGAAAGGGGGTTACTGGTAACACCCACATAAAGTGCTATGAAGATCATTAAGGCTACTTAATGACAGACCGTTACCTGCAGAGTGGCTTTAGATCTCCTGGCTGTCGAGTGATTGGCGTCATGGTCGAGTGATTGGCTTCATGGTCGAGTGTCTTTGAGTTCGTCGAGTGGAACACCTCTAGGTCGACTGACAGGTGGTTTCTTCTAGAGATGTCCTTGGGTAGGGTAGTTATGACAGGTCCATGACCCTACCCTAGGTACATAGCTCCATCAAGGCACGGTTGTGCTGTCGCAAGAGTCACGGCCGTGACTCTTGGAAACAGAAAAAAATGTGTTTTCTTTTTTTTCGCGAAAGGCACGGTTTTGCTTCCGCGAGAGGCACGGTTGTGCTTTCGCGAGAGTCACGGCCGTGCCTCCTCGGAAACGGGAAAAAACGCTTTCTGTTTTTTTCGCGAGAGTCATGGTTTTGCTTTCGCGAGAGGCACAGTTGTGATTTCGTCAGACGCATGGGCGTGCCTCTTTCGAAAAGGGAGAAACCCATGCTCCGGCTTCTGTTTTTTCGTCTGGGTTTTTTCGTGAAAAAAAGGTTCGTCAAAACCTATCAACATGGGATCTAGTTTTGAAGATCTCGACCCGAGGAATCCAACGGCGAAAGCGGTTCGAGATTTGGACGCATGGTTTAAGAGATAAAATGCTTTGAATAAACGGATCTACAAAAAAAGGGAAAACTCCCAGGTTGCGACAAGTGGCACACATGCAGCACGCCACTTGTCGCAACCTGGGAAATTGGAATGATCTCCGCAACGAGTACTCCTTAACTAGTGATTTGGCTTATCCTAAAAAAAAACTAATGATTTGGCTCGAAGGTGTGCTCCCCAACTAGTTTTTTTTTCCAGGGGACGCTCCTTGGAGACCTCCTATACGCCGCATTCTGCGGCAGAAAGTCAGGGCTTCGCACAGGCAGGGCTTCGACTGGGCCGGCCCATGAAGACAGCAACGAAAATCGAACGAGCACTGCAGCTAAAAAAAATCTATATGCGGTTGCTGGGATTCGAACGCATGATGCACTTGATATACAATACGTGCTCCTACAAGCTCACCTAACAATTGTATCTGGTTAAAAGAGTAGCATCAAGCTTAAAGAACCAAACACGATGCACAGAGCCGAAATAATTTAAGAACTTCGAAAGCAATATTTTTTTAAAACACAGAGTGTTCTGTGAAACACAAACACTTTCCAATTTTTTTTACAAGTTTTAGAAAAACTATAACATTATTGAAAAGCAAGAACATTTCTTGAAAATCTTGAACAATTTTTTTAAACCAGAATATTTTTTCAAAGTTCAAAACAAAATTTGGAATGGTGAACATATTTTGAAATTCCTGAACAAAATTTGCATACACAGTTTTATAAAAACTTGTGAACAAGTTTTGAAAACGGGACATTTTTTGAAACTCCTGGATAAATGAAAAAACATGAACAATTTTCGAATTTGTGAACAATTTTTGAAAACAGGAATATTTTTTATAAATTGTGAAAAAATTAAACAAAAACATTCCAATATTTTTTGAAACAAGAACATTTTTTGAAACTCCCGAAGAAATGAAAACATGAACAAATTTTGAACAATTTTTTAAAATGGGAACATTTTCTAAAATTGTGAAAAATTTGAATAAAAACATTCCAAACAATTTTTGTAAAACAAGAACATTTTTTGAAATGCCCGAACAATTTTTGAAAAATGCAAACAATTTTTGAATTTGTTAACATTTTTTGTAAACACGGAACATTTTTTGAAATTTTGAATATTTTTTAGAAACACGAACAAATTTTGAAATTTCCAACCAATTTTGAAATAAACAGAAAAACAAACAGAAAATAGAAAAAAAGGAAGAAAAAGAAACAGAAAAACGGGAAAACAGAAAAAACAAAAAGAAACAGAAAAATCGGTCAAAAAGGAAAAACGGTTCAGGGAACCTTCTAGAAGACCGGCTGACTAGCTCTGGTACAATGGGCCGGCCGCTGTGCGTACGGTCGACAATTGGAGGCAAAGAGCGTCGTATAGGGTTTTCCCGCTCCTTGTTCTAAAAGACTTCAATGTACAGTATTGCATTCCGTGTGGTTAGTGGGCCGGCCTTATTGAATTTATGACGGGCCGGGCTAGGTTGGGCCTGACTTCGCTGACCTACCTCAAAGTCCCAAACCCCACTTCACTAGCCCACCCCTCTCGTCCTGTCCCCCGTTCTTCTCCGACCACCCGCCTCGCCGGCCGCCACCTTCCCAGTTACCGCCCCGCAGGCCGCCACCCACCGCTTCCGCCTTCCCATTTACCACCCCGCCGCCGCAGCAAGACCGCCACATACCTCTCCGGCCAATACATGCTTCAGAGATGCCACTTACTCCGACCTGTTTCCTCCCCCCTCCTCCGCCGCCGCCCCATCCACTCCTCCGCTCCGCCCCAAGCCAACGGCGAGGTCGGCGCCGCGACCGACACCACTCTGCTGGGCCGTCTCACTCGCCTCCTCCTCCTCCACCGCTTCCCCGCCGTCTCCCGCCTCCTCTCCTCCTCCCCGCTCACACACGCACTCCTCCACGCGGCCCTCCGCCGCGTCCGCCTCGACCCGGACGCCGCCCTCCACCTCTTCCGCCTTGCTCCGTACCGCCCCTCCCTCCTCGCTCACGCCCAGCTACTCCACATCCTCGCCCACGCCCGCCGCCTGCCCGCCGCGCGCGCCCTCGTCGCCTCGCTCCTCTCCGCCCGCTCCAGCTCGGCAGCCCCGTCCCTCTTCCCCCACCTCACCGAGGTGTACAAAGACTTCTCTTTCTCAGCCGCCTCCTTCGACCTGCTCCTCCGAGCCCACGCAGACGCTGGCCAGCTCACCGACGCCCTCCACGTGTTCGATGAAATGGGGAGGTTTGGGTGCCGTCGCACCCTGCGATCCTGCAACCGCCTGCTCAACCAGCTTGTACAGGCTGGGGATGTGGGCACTGCGGTGGCTGTGTTTGAGCAGATGCGGTGTGATGGCACACTGCCGGACGAGTTCACGGTGGCCATCATGGCAAAGGCGTACTGCAGGGATGGGAGGGTGACACAGGCAGTGGATTTCGTGCAGGACATGGAGAGGATGGGTGTGGAGGTGAACCTGGTGGCATATCATGCGCTGATGGATGGGTATTGCGGAGTAGGACAGATTGAGGCTGCGAGAAGGGTTTTGCTGTCACTGGAGTCTAAGGGCCTGTCACCGAATGTGGTGACATATACCTTACTTGTAAAGGGTTACTGTAAGGAGGGGAGGGTGGAGGAGGCTGAGAGGGTGGTTAGGGATATGAAAGAAAATGAGAAGATCGTGGTTGACGAGGTAGCCTATGGTGCAGTGATCAATGGCTATTGCCAAAGGGGAAGAATGGAAGATGCCAACAGGGTAAGAGCCGAGATGATTGATGTCGGACTGCAGGTTAATTTGTTTGTGTACAACACACTGATCAATGGATATTGCAAGTTGGGGAGGATGGTTGAAGTAGAGAAACTTTTACAGGAAATGGAGGATAGAGGGGTGAGTCTGGATAAATACAGTTACAATACTCTAGTAGATGGGTATTGCAGACAGGGTTCCATGAAAAAGGCATTTGAAACCTGTGATATGATGGTAAGGAATGGGTTCGCAGGGACAACACTTACTTATAATATGCTGTTGAATGGTTTTTGTTCGTGTGGTGCTATTGATGATGCACTTAAATTGTGGTTCTTGATGTTGAAGAGGGGAGTAGTGCCTAATGAAATTAGCTGTAGCACACTGCTGGATGGTTTCTTCAAGGCAGGTAAAACCGAGAAGGCCTTGAACCTTTGGAAGGAAACCTTAGCAAGGGGTTTGGGAAGAAACGTGGTTACAATTAACACAGTTATCAATGGGCTGTGTAAGATTAGGAGGATGGTTGAAGCAGAGGAGCTATTTGGTAGGATGACGGAATGGAGATGTCCTGCTGACAGCTTGACTTACAGAACACTAATTGATGGTTACTGTAAAATAGGTGACCTGGATAGAGCTACTCAAATTCGGGTTGACATGGAACATTTAGGCTTTGCTCCTTCAGTTGAAATGTTCAATTCTTTCATAACCGGATTCTTTGTAGCTAAGCAAAGTGGCAAGATCAATGATATCGTTGTTGAAATGACTGCAAAGGGACTTTCTCCTAATACAGTCACTTATGGAGCCCTGATAGCTGGATGGTGTAAAGAGGGCAATCTGCATGATGCCTATAATTTATATTTTGAAATGGTCGAGAAAGGTCTGGCTCCAAATCTCTTCATCTGCAGTGCTTTAGTGAGCTGTTTCTATAGACAGGGAAAGGTTGATGAGGCAAATTTGGTGTTGCAAGAACTTGTGGGTACTGACATGATTCCAGACTGCAGTGCAAACACGCTTGATATTGGTAAAGTAGCACATGTCATTGAATCTGTTGCTGGTGGAAATCATCAGTCTGCAAAAATTATGTGGAACATTGTTATTTTTGGGCTGTGCAAATTGGGTAGAGTATCAGATGCTAGAAATTTGTTTGAGGATCTGAAAGTAAAGGGATTCGTTCCTGATAACTACACTTATTCTAGCCTCATTCATGGTTGCTCTGCCTCAGGTTTTGTCAATGTAGCTTTTGGCCTGAGGGATGCGATGTTGGGCGTCGGTCTTACTCCAAATATTGTAACATACAATTCTCTCATCTATGGCCTCTGCCAGTCTGGGAATGTTCAAAGGGCAGTTAGTCTTTTCAGTAAGTTGCAATCAAAGGGTATGTCCCCTAATGCTATCACCTATAATACCCTGATTGATGGACATTGCAAGGATGGTAATATAACTGAAGCCTTCAAGTTAAAACAAAAGATGATCGAGCAAGGTATTCGGCCTAATGTATTCACCTATTCTATACTGATCCATGGTCTCTGTACTCAAGGGTATATGGAAGAAGCAATCAAGCTTCTGGATCAAATGATTGAGAATAATGTGGATCCAAATTATGTTACATATTGGACACTGATTCAAGGTTATGTTCGGTGTGGTAATATGAAAGAGATCTCCAAGCTTTACAATGAGATGCATATCCGTGGACTTCTGCCTGCCAATGGTACTGGACATGTAAAACATGCAGATCCTGTTGTAATTTGTAAACAGCCAGAATGTAAATATGGACAGTGCTAACTTTTTGTTTGTGTATATATACTTTTCATTACTTGGAAGATGTTGGTCAGTTATGGCTTGCATGAGAAAGCAAATCACAAGGCTCCACCTCAACTTTTCAATGAATCGATAAGTTATCATTACCTCATTTTCTTGTATAAATTTAGTCTGATCTGTTTTTCTCCTGCTTATTTTTATTTCACGTATTAGTCTACTTAGTGTTAGGGATCATGTTTCACAAACCAGCTTTTTTTACAGTCAGAAGCTTCAAAGGTCTAGGTGAATGCACTGGAAGAAAACGTTCCGCTTTCTGCATCACACATTATCCTTTTTGTCCTACAATCGAGGGAGTACTCATGCAATCCATGATCATCTTTGGATCGATTTTATTAGGTCACTGTCTCGAGAGGTTTTAAAGGTGGTGGATATCATGCAAACTTCTCCAGTCAAGAAGAGGATGAAGGCACACTTTTTTGTATCATCATTCAGAGCTTCAAAGTGGCACTCTTGGGTGATAGTCTTTCATATAGATGAAAGGTAGAATATAAATTATTTTGTTGGGTTTAAGTGTTCTTTTCACGTTCACAAGTGTATTTGGATGTGCCTTTGAGTTGTTGTCTATTTAATCAACAAACCAGGTGTTATTGTTGTTTGTATCTGCACCGTAGGATTGCTAGGAATATGAGGATCCAAAACTCGTTAGATAGTATTAATGATTTTGTTAGTTCTACCAGTCGATGCTGAGTTGCTGACCTTCAAATATGTTATTCATGGCTTGTCTACTTATGCTATTGTTAGAAAAAATGGATAACCTGGGGCATGTTTTATTTTATCTCTCTAACAACAATTGCTTTGGTGAAGAAATTTTCAATGCATATAGGTAACATGCCATGTACGGTGTACCCTTCTTGCTCTTTATCTGGCTTTTCAAGGTGCCAAATATCACATTTGTGGCACATGTTTTCTGTCTTTTGTAGGTGCAAATAGTTCAATAGATAAATCATGGTCAAGAAGTGTATGTCTTAGATTATAGAGCCTCCATTATATGCTGCACATAATCCTGATTTATGGTCAAGTGCACTAAAATTAAATGAACATCATGCAATGCTCTTCATTCCGCTCACCATAGCATGAGCATAACATGTAGAACTATGCCTTAAGAACAATACTACATAAGCAATCATAATGCAGGAATAAAATATATTCTCCATCACATTTGTTCACCATGGTTAGGTGGTCATATATAGCCAAGAATCAAGCAATGGTCCCAGCACAATACAAACAAAGAATTTGATATTATTTACAAATAACGAAATGCTATCAAAAACTCAAACCTCCACCCTCTACAATTTTATAATGCACTAATGCAGCACATCCATGCATGTGAGCAAGACCTTTTCGAATAGCCTCCTGGTAAATTCTTGAGCAGATATGCACTTCGCTTAAACTTTCAACTTTCCTCGTGCTTTGTCATCATTAACCTTAATACCATTTTTTCTCACAAGTGCTCAGACGAGATAACAGGGAAGAGGTTCATTTGTTTTAGTACCACACAAAAACTCCGCCTTTTGAGATCAATTCTAATTAAAAAAATCTCAAAGAATTTCAATGCAGCTAACATTGATCTCATTGGCTTCCCTTGTACCTCAGACAGTTAACAGAGCTTCCTGGCGTCATCGGAGGTGGCCTCATCGAAGATGACAGTCAGTTTCTTGCAGATAAGGTGCTTTTCCTTTGTAAGGATGTCGGCCTGCATCGCCGCTGGCTTGCTGGCGATGTGCGTGCTCTGGTGGACGGAGCCTAGGGAGACACGAATCTTATGTCGGCGAGGTGGGGAATGAATAATATTCATATACAGAGCTTACACTTGATGACTACGAAAAAGATCATTCACACAATAGCTTTGGTAACGTTAGAGTGCAAAGTTGTTGCATCTTTTAAGTATTTTTCTTACTATTTTGTAACATGTTGCTGTTCTATATTGTTTTTGCATTTTATTGGCAACTAACACTCTTTCTATCAGCAAAGGCTTTATTTACAACTGAATTTTTATATTTTTTTTGCGGAACAATGTCATAGATGAGTTAATGCATGTTAAGTTAATTGATCTTTCTGAAGTGGAAGGACTTTGTAGAACTTGCCTCTGTTTTTGGAATACGTTATGGTGTCAAGACAAAGAAAACAAAATCCCTACACAGAATAGCTTTGGTGACATTATACTGGGGGATTTTGCTTAATTTTCTCTGCCAATTCGAGCATTGTTTTAATGGCTAATAAGTTCCTTAGATGTTTTAGTATTTTTTAAAACTTATCCATATGAAGTGAAGCACTAAAACATTGAAATTGCTTACAGCCTTCATGCTTGGATGGAACACTCCTTAAGGCTGATAAAATCGCAAGGAGAGGTACAAAAAGCACACTGCGTTTCTATTTATTGTTTTGTGTGACTTCATAATCTTTCTGTATATTTATCCTGCACGGTCCTGCAGGTCAGAGGAGAAGAAGCACGTGGTGGACAAACACACACCGGGGAAGCACCTGACATGGCATCACACTATTCTGTACACCGATGGCCATCTGCACATGAATAGGCAAGATTGTGCGCAGCAAAAGGCGCGCCACTATTTACCTCCAGGTCCTACATATCCAGTGAGTAACTCATATTTAATTGTCGGGTAAGTAAATATGACATGGTCAGAAGTCATGGGCTATGTGCTGCACAGCCATTCCTCTAAACTGGAAGTTGGAACAGTACAATCTGCAATCTTGTCGTAAAGCACATTGCGTATTCAATTGTTTTCAAGAACAATAGGTTTTTTAATCTTCCTTTCGCTCTGTGAAAATAACCTTGCACTCAGCGGATGATTTGAACTACGTGTTCAGTAACAACCCTAAGTTTCATAGGGTGACCGAGGTTTGATGAGATAACATTATACACACATGATCTTTAGGTAGAACAGATATATGGCCTGTCCAGTTTTATTGTCTCATCGAGTTTAAGGCATTGGATATCCTCCTGAGAAAATAGCATTTGCCACATGTGAACTGGATATTTTGCATTTGCCCCATGTGAGAGAAATATCATTTTGATATCCTCCTGAGAAAATAGCAGTCTTCGCAAGAAAAAGCTAACAGTACACCATCTGTTATTGGTTATTAGTAACAGTATATGCTAATTTTGCATTTGCATGCCTGCTGGTTTATGATGGCATTGAAAGATAAGAGCTCTATTCATATCTTGCTTGCACATGTTCGGGTTTCCTGTTTTGGTGCTAGATCGTTGTCCATGAGGTCTTATCGATTCAATAGTTATAGGAACTAAAGAAATCTAAAGGCGCATATGTTATCTAATTTTGTGGTACTTTCAGCTTTGATCTTGCAACTGAACCTGAATGCAAGTACTACTTACTTGGATGGATGGCTAAACTTGAAAGTGAGTAACTAAATCTGTGACCCCTGTGTTGCCCCCTCGATAAAAAATGTACATTGAGGTCAGCTATCTTGAACGTCACTTTTTTAAGTTTCAGTGCAGCATGACCATCATGAAGTTTTATCTTTGCTCCTCGGCATACTACTAATGGTTATGCGTCATCTAAAAATCTGGCGAACTGTTGTGATAGATGAAGGGGCCATGTGCAGCTATACTTCATGATTTTCCTCTTTAATATCCATATATTTTGGTCAATGTCTTGCACAAAATTTTGGTTATAGACCACACAAAGTGATCTTACCTGCGCAATAGGGTTCAGATGTTCGTATGACTAGTTGAGCATTTTCATTTCTCGTCATGGTTGCAGCAAGCTATGAGAAACTATATATCCAATAAAATTCAAGTTACACTGAAACCACTTTTAGAGTTCTAATTGAGAATTTTCTCAAAATTTACTGTATGTTGGCACGGTAATTAATTTTTAATGAACATGTGTAATATCAATGTTGCAGCAAGCTATTTCGGAAGATACTAACAAATTTAACATGAATAGTGATGTTACTGTTCGTCATTATTGCAATCAGAATTTGTTTTTCCATGCATTCAAATAGCTTTGAGTTTGACTGTATAAACTTTTACGCGTTTATAGATCATTACCTTCCGCAACATATTGTAGGCTTTTGATAATTTGTGTAATAAACTTTGAATTGCCTATAGTATCCATGTCGTTTTTTTCCGGTACAACCGAATATTTCCCCCAGAAAGCCATGGCTTAGCCTGGTTGAACATGTCAACCATAATCTCTCCCATCTGCCCACTAAATTCCATTAGTATATGATGCATATCCATGCATGACGTAATGTGCATGGGACATATCAGTTAGCTAGCCTGGCATTGTTTTGCCAGCTCAGTCAGCAGATTATAATTAACTAACTAAACAAGAAACTCTGATGACATCCAACAAGCGCGACAATGCATCATGCTATGTATCTCAGCAAATCCAACATATGGGCGGTGATCTCTAGCATGCCAGCCAGCCAACCTATGTATTTATTTTACCTGAAGTGAAGAGCACCGCGACACGGCCATCCTATATATTCAGCCCAAGACGTACGATAGATAGGATAGAGCCTGTGCTAAACCCATACAAGTACACCAGTATCTGAAGATGAGCTCTCCTGGGAAGACATCGTGGCCGGAGGTGCTCCACTGGTCCGTGTACCCGGCGATGGACAAGATCAAGAGCGACAGGCCGGAGCTGGCCATCGACTCGCTGCCGGTGGGCACCGTCCCGGCCCCGCCGGGCTTCCAGTCGGACCGCGTCCTCGTCTTCTACCATCAAGAGGAGGGGGTCGTCCGCCACGTCGCAGTCATCCCCATCGTCGGCTAGCCGGCTAGTCAATCTGTACTCTATGCTCATCTGGTCTGACATGACCGGTATGCAAAACAAATAAATGTAACGTATTCAGACACACTATATGTGTGTTTATATGAAGCCTGGAATAATATTCTCTCAACCGTCTGAATTAACCTAGCCGGTCCTCCCACAATAACAAATTGGGCTTGCAAGATCCCAAAAGCCTTCTCCACATCTTTTCTAACAGCTGTTTGAGCATTGTAAAAGTAAAGTTCTTTCTTACCTTGGGTTTTGAAACCAGCTTGATGACAGTGCCCCATTTTGGATGAATCCCATCCGCAAGATAGTACCCAAACTCGTACATAGGACCATTTGCTTGCCCGTTCATTTCAATTCAAGTGCTCACCTTCCTCTTCCTTAATCCTGTGATTAACTTGGGAGCCCGTCCGCCATCTGCAACGTCAGCGATGCCTCCCGCCGCCGCCGAAGCTCCATCCACCGCCAGCTCAAACTCCTCCAGCATGCACGCCATGATAGACTTCATCTGGATGTACGCCATGTCCTTTCTGGTGCATATCCTTGGCCTTGCGTGGAACGCCGAACACCATGCACTGGAAGGTCTCTCCGGCCAGAACGTCCCCTCCGCTGGGTCTACTCGACTAATCACATGATTAAGGGAGAGGAAGGAGAGCCCTTAGATAAAAATGGATGGCAGATTTCAATAGCAACAGCACCTGTACAGTAACCACACCACCGCAGAGGAGCCGAACCCATCGCTAGCATGCCAGCCAACCAATCTACTCCTTCCGTTCCTAAATATAAGTCTTTATAGAGATTCCACTAGGTGGACTATATACGAAGCAAAATGAATGAATCTAAACTTAAAATGCATTTATATACATCCGTATGCGGTTTATAATGAAATCTCTACAAAGACTTACATCTAGGAACGGAGGGAGTATGTATTTATTTTACCTGAAGTGAAGAGCACCGCAACTCGTCCAGCCTATATATTCAATCCAAGACGTACGATAGCCATAGAGAGCATACAGCCTGTGCTAAACCTATACAAGTACATCAATATCCGAAGATGAGCTCCCCGGAGGTGCTCCATTGGGCAGTGGAGCCGGCAATGCTGCACATCAAGAATGACAGGCCGGAGCTGGCCATCGACTCGCTGCCGGTGGGCACCATCCCCGCCCCACGGGGCCTCCACCGCGTCGTAGTCATCCCCGTCGTCTAGACAGCTAGTTGATCTTATACTCTTGAAATCTGGGGTGATCTAGTCTGATATGATCGTTATGATCTAGTCTGGGCAAAGCAAATAAATGTACCTCTAGTGTGTGTTTATATGGAGCTTGGAATAATACTCTCTCAACTGTCAGAATTAACCCCGGAATACGGTGCCTATATGCACGTGTGTCGTCCAGACTCCAGAGTAGAACATAAATTCATCTCTATTAGAGCATCCACAACCCGAGCCCTCAAATCCACGCCAAACCGGCGAGCTGTGCGGACCAAGAAACAACACCCAACCGCGCTGTCCGGCAACCTTCTTAACCAGCCCATATGCCGGGCGGATATGAGGAGGCCTCGACGTGCCCGGACACCGCTGCCACGTCTGATCGGCCCGGGTCGCCCCATCACTGCCCCCACAATGAATGCACCCAGTTCGACGGACCCTAGTCAAACCCTCAGTCCTTGCGCCCTCTCCGCTTCCCTCCCATCTTCTCTCCTTCCTCTCCCAATTGTTGACACCAGATTTTGGCACAGTCAAGAACTTAATTAAGATGATCTCAAATGGAAAAGTGCTCAAAGTGAGAAACTTTGATATTTGGGCCATAGCCATCCGATCGCATCTCTAAGGCCGAAGTTGTGTTTGAAGCACTGAGATTTTGTATTCAGAATACTATTCGGCTGATTACGCCCCCAAGATGGCCTCATATGAGAAAAGTTTCTACACATATTGTCTTCGTCTCGTCAAAACGATCGATTTTGATATAAGAAATGTCTAAATCGGAGTTCGTATGAAAAAGTTAGAGCCAAAACAGTGTTCTGCATAAATCTGCCCCGGAAGTTCCGGGCAAAACTTCCGGGGAGGTTCCGGGCTAAACCGAAAGTTTGTACGCGGAGCACCCTGAAAACTGGAATTTTAACACTATTTGCAGATTTGCGGGGCCAGTTTCGACATCAAGATGACCTCGGATGAAAAAGTGTTCAACTAACGAATTTTTCTACATTGCAAGGTGTACAACTTTGCTTTTGGGACCATCGCGATCCGAAGCCATATGCGACCTGCAGGAGCTGTGCAAGAGGGCAACTTGATGTAATTTTAGCCCGGAAGTTCCGGGCTGACCGGAAGTTCCGGCCCTCGTAGTCCGAGTTAGGTTATCTTTTGATGTTTTGGACGGGATTTGAGTCCTTCTCTTGTACGGAAAGTCCAGCCGCCTCATATATATGTAAGAGGTGACGGCCGATTGAATAACAACACACAATCGATCTATCAATATATCATTTTTTACCTTTACCTTTATCTTCTCCCTTGTTCTTCTTCTTTCTCGTTCTTCGTTCGTTCTTCTTCATTGTAGGGCGGCGAACCTCGAGGCCCTAGGGGCGGTCAGGCCGACCTAGGGCAGCCCATAGCTGCCGCGCGCCCTGACGGGGTCCCTCCCGGGCGTGTGGGGTTTCGGGTCCTCAAAAGCGCCCGCCGGGTTGTCTTGCGTACCGCGCTTCCGGCGGGTCTCCTTCGACGTGAGCTGCGGTGCATCACCCTCGGCGTTGGAGGTACATGGTGGCGTGTTCGTGTGCGAACACACTTTTTGGCGACTCCGCTGGGGAAGAAGCTTTGAACGGTCTCCGGCCTGTTCTTGCTACGAAGAGATCGTCATCTAGGGTTTGCAATCTACAAAGGTAATATGAACACTCAATTCCCATTTGTAGATGCAAATAATTCATATGTTGTTGCTAGGTCGCCTAATGAGCATAATGTCTCGGCTAGCCCTAGTTTTATCAATCATGCATCTAATTATGCGCAAGGGCCGATGCAAAATAATCTTCATGCTTCAAATTCTAATGATTTTAGCAACGTACAACATATGTATCCAAACTCTCATGCATCGGCAACCCCAGAAATCCATATGCCGATGAACAACATGATGGGTTTGGTTAATCAATTTGAAACACCTCATGTTAAAATTTGCAATGGCATACAAGAAAGTGTTTCACCTTTTTATTCATCGGCAACTAATTTGCAATATGTGAATCCGACCTCGCAGATGGGTGGGAGAATTGGCCATGCTACTACTAGTTATTCGGCCAGTTACTCTCAACCGTCATATGCTACACCTCATGTTAGTAATTTTTCGGCACCATACACAACTGTAGATACTCATAATTCGGCTTCACACCTTCCTGGTTATAGCAGAATAAATGTAAATTTTACAGAAGCGGTTGTGCCCAATATTGTAGAAGATGAGGTAGTGGTGGCTGCATTGAAGAGTTTAGCCCAAAATAAGAGAATTAGTGCTCTTTGCCTTGAACAACATGAAAAGGGGCTATTTCCTGATTATGCCGCAATAAAAGCTAGAGTTTTGCAAGAAGATGAATATTTGCCAATTGATAAAATTGGCGAGCAAAAGTACGGTCTTACAACAATGCATATGCCTTCACCGAGTACTACATCATATTATACACCCCCTACACAATTACAAAAATTCGGCAACACCCGTGTGTCATTGCCGAAAGAACCTAAAAGCATTGGGGGGCAATCATATCCGGAGTGCGCTGAAATTAAGAAAAAGCTTAAAGCTAATTTTGCCGCTCGCCGCGAGAAACAAATAGAAAAAGAATTGGCTCGGATAAAATAAGCATTGCCAATTGGTAGTATCAATGAAAAGAAGGATGATTCGGAACATGGAAGTGCTTCGGTTGAAAAAGCCGAATCAAGTAGTATATATTCTGAATCCATCAAATCCAACGAGGCAAGCATTATTGAGAAAGGGCATGGCAAGCATAGGAAAACAACGGTGCTTGATTTTTCTGAAGTTAATGGAACCTACTTCCTGCCCTATGAGTTCCGTGCCGTAGAAATTGACAAGCCTCAAGGACAAGAACAAGTAGCCGAACAAAGTTCGGCTGACATGGATCTTCAAAGAAATGATGCACGAAATCAAGAAAAAGATGATGACAAGATGTTGGGGAGCCATCCAAAGAAGGAGCAAAATGTTCTTCAAGTGGCACCACCATCATGCTCTCCCAACATATTTGAAGAGGTATGCATAGCGAGTAATTTACCTATTTTTAGATTTGGTCGCAACTTCATTATTGAAGCATCTATAAGAAATATTCTCATAAGTAATTTTGAAAGACCAATGAAGAAGGGTAATTTACTTGTTAGCAATAAAATTGTTATGGAACATATCGGTCAACCCATTGCAACATTTATAAAGACCGATAATGACTTATTGTTACAGCCAAAGCTTTCCTCGTTGCTTTATCTGAAGTTCATATCTAGTTGGGTAGCTTTGCTTATTTCGTACTTGGCTTGCACTTGGTCTCAACTGAGGCATGTATGTTCTAAATATCTTCGTTTCAGAAATTTAAAGCCAAGGTTAAATTCTATTGAGAAAACCGATGCTAATATAATATCTTATCCAAAGACATCGGAGATAGAGTGGAAAACACAATGCATAGCCGAATGGGGAGATTCCAAATCTGAACCATTCGTTTGCTTATCTCCAAAGCCGTTCAAACAGCAAGATCGGCTAGAAAACAAGAAGTATACCTTCGATTCAAACATGTGTGATCAAATCTTTGATTTGTTGTTGAAAAATAATTACATTAGAATTCTTGATCACCATGTCAAGCCATCTATCCAAGGATGAATGTATTGTAAGTTGCATAATTCGTCCAAGCATAATTTTGAGGATTGCAATATGTTTCGTCAAATAGTCAAATCGGCCATTGATAAAGGACGATTGAAATTTGTTGAGACACCAAAAGATGATCAGTCTATTCCGATTGGTCCCGATGGCAGAAAGTTTTTGCATCGGCTGCTTCAAGCCGATCCATTTAAAGAGAAGGTAAAAACTGCAGGTGACGGGATCAAGCTTTCAAGTAAAGAAGTTGTTGAAGAGCATAAACATAATCTTGAGGGCGAAAATTCCATCGAAGCTACAATGGAGACGCCAAGGACTGGCGGGCAGCAAGCAAATCCAATGATCAATGAAAGCAAACAGAAAGAAAACAAAGGCCGAAATAAGCGCAAGTGTAACAGATCAAAAATCACCTTCACTGAACTATTGGATAAATATCGAAAGAAGAGTGAAGAGAAGAATGCTTGTCGACCAAATCATGCAAAGAAACCAAGATCACCCCCAAGGCGCAAATATGAGGATTGGTATTGGCAAAGTGAGAATTTTAATGCAACATATTCATATCCTTATTTTGGGCCGCCAATGCCAATGTCGTGGATGCCTCCCTATGCTCATGTAGATCCATATCCATCATGGGACAGATATGATACAAGGGCACATTCTCCATCTTATTTCAGACCATCTCATCAATATTATGCAGCTCCGAGAAGATCAACACTTGAACAATCACATGTTAAAGACCGTTTCAATCGTAAGGAATCGGTCCAGAGCTCAAGGAAGAAGAAAGAGGTGGTCAAGCAAGTTTATCGTGTTAAAAGAGATGTTCGTAAGAGTGCAACTTCAGATTTGATCTCAAATGAAAAAGAGCCAATTAAAGCGTTGACATTGGCTACTAAAGGCAATGAGACGAAGCAACCAATTATTGAGAGTCAAAGTGCAAAGTCTGAAGAAAAGAAGTTGAGAGTGCACAAGGTAAAACAAGAATTGCCACTGCTTCAAACAAAATCACAGCCGGGGTGCCCACTCGGCTTATCATATTGGCAAAAGAAGAACTTACAAAAACTTAGTGCACAAGAACTTGAAGAGAGGAACATGGCATGGGTTCCCAAAGGAAGTGCTCAAAATAAGAATTATGTGCAAGCTTCCATTACAATAAGTGCGGCAAATGTGAAGAATGAAAAGAGTGAAAACTATGAAGGACCAAGCCGAAGGTTTCAGCATCTTCGGTCTACACATTATCCATATTCTTCAACTATGCCATTGACGTTTATGCCATGAAATTCATTATCAGGTATGATTGATAACCCTCAATGGGCTTATTTTAATCCATGGATGCAATATAATTTCTTACATCATGAAATAGTATTACCAAATCACTATACATTTGGTTAGTTACATTTTCGTTGCTAAGACAAAGGGGCCGAAATATTTTATTGCTATTTTATTTGTTTATTTCGGCTATACATGTTTTAATGGATGAATTCTACATGAACCTCATGGTAATGGCCATACTTAACTATCGTCCTAAGAAACTATCTGATCATGGCTGGTGTGGGATTCTAACATCGTCCTTAGTTCAGTTGGAACCGAGACAAGGTACATATTAAGTGATATTAGCCTTGTCTCTCTAGTACTATGGAGATTATATTTTGATGGTTCAATTTGTAGCAATGGCCAAAGTGTTGGTGTTGTTTATTTATCTCCATATGGAGCTAGTTTGTGAAGCCTCATGCCGCTTAAAATATTTTTGCACAATGATCAAAGCCGAATATGCATTGTTATTCGGATTGGAGCTTTGCTTGCTATAGGTGCTATACATATTGAGGCTTCTGGTGATTCGTTATTAGTGGTGCAACAAATATCTAAGGGTTATGAATATTTTGACGAATCACTTATAGTTTATCTTGAGGTATGTCTAGATGCAAGATTAATCTTGGATTGCTTTAAAATTGTTCATATATCTAGACATGACAATTCGAAAGAGTTGGCACAACAAGCATCCGGCTACTATGTTAACCATCGTGTATTGCATTTCTATCAATAGCCGATGCTAGGTCTTGTCAACATAAGTAAGGCCGAATCGAAGCCCACCGCTTCGGCCACTAATGAAACTTTTATGCAGGCGAAGTAAGGATTGGAGGAAGTTTATTCTTGATTATCTGCGATATCTTAGCGAAAGGGTGAACATTATGGTTCGGAGGATGGTTTTGATCTACGGAACCTTACCATCGGATTGCTATAAAAGCTGAGAAGTTTTCACCCAAGTTTGCATCAAGAGGTTCAAACAAGCAATGACCGATATATAATTATCGTCCTAAGAACATATAAATGGCCGATGGAGTGTTGACATCGTCCTTAGTAAAAGCATCATGCAAGTTATTTTTCGGCACACAAGTTTGCCGAAAAACAGGGGGGCATGTATTGACACCAGATTTTGGCACGGTCAAGAACTTAACTAAGATGGTCTCAAATGGAAAAGTACTTAAAGTGAGAAAGTTCCGTATCGTTAAAAGGAGAAACTTTGATATTTGGGCCATAGCCATCCGATCGCATCTCTAAGGCCGAAATTGTGTTTGAAGCACTGAGATTTTGTATTCAGAATACTATTCGGCTGATTACGCCCCCAAGATGGCCTCATATGAGAAAAGTTTCTACACATATTGTCTTCGTCTCATCAAAACGATTGATTTTGATATAAGAAACGTCTAAATCGGAGTTCGTATGCAAACGTTAGAGCCAAAACAGTGTTCTGCATAAATCTGCCCCGGAAGTTCCCGGCAAAACTCCGGGGAGATTCCGGGCTAAACCGAAAGTTTGCACGCGGAGCACCCCGAAAACTGGAATTTTAACACTATTTGCAGATTTGCGGGGCCAGTTTCGACATCAAGATGACCTCGGATGAAAAAGTGTTCAACTAACGAATTTTTCTACATTGCAAGGTCTACAACTTTGCTTTTGAGACCATCGCGATCCGAAGCCATATGCGACCTGCAGGAGCTGTGAAAGAGGGCAACTTGATGTAATTTTAGCCCGGAAGTTCCAGGCTGACCGGAAGTTCCGGCCCTCGTAGTCCGAGTTAGGTTATCTTTTGATGTTTTGGACGGGATTTGAGTCCTTTTCTTGTATGGAAAGTCCAGTTGCCTCATATATATGTAAGAGGTGACGGCCGATTGAATAACAACACACAATCGATCTATCAATATATCACTTTTTACCTTTACCTTTATCTTCTCCCTTGTTCTTCTTCTTCCTTGTTCTTCGTTCGTTCTTCTTCATTGCAGGGCGGCGAACCTCGAGGCCCTAGGGGCGGTCAGGCCGACCTAGGGCAGCCCATAGCTGGCGCGCGCCCTGACGGGGTCCCTCCCGGGCGTGTGGGGTTTCGGGTCCTCAAAAGCGCCCGCCGGATTGTCTTGCGTACCGCGCTTCCGGCGGGTCTCCTTCGACGTGAGCTGCGGTGCATCACCCTCGGCGTTGGAGGTACACTTGTCGTGTTCGTGTGCGAACACCAATCTCTCCAGTCCTCTCCGTCATGACCATGTCCGGCAACGACTCTGGCAGCGAGAACGATCTCATGGACTGGGATGGCCTCATGATCGGACACCGGTAGGACCTCGAGATCTGTAAGGTCATGCGTCGTTCGCTAACCACAATGGAGAAGGACGCTAGGCGCCTCGAACGCAAGAATGCGAAGGCACTCCGGCTCGAAATCAAAGCTTCGGAGCGCGTCGCATGGGGGAAAGAGACTGTTAGAGATATATTTGGGTTACTTGTATTTGGTAGTCTAGGATTTGTAATCCTTCTCCTACCTTATTTTTAGGAGAGACTTCTTGCCCTCCATGTCTTGTACTCAATATATACTCGCCCTCGAGGCGCAATAATACATCCTTCATATTCCGCAATAATCCCTCTCTATCCCTTCTAACATGGTATTAGCCTAACTGATCCAAACCCTAGCCGCCGCCCGCCGCCCCGGAGCGGTTAGCCTCCATGACCGCCGTCGGGGGCTGCGCCGCCTGTATCTAGGGTTCGTCCATCGGTCGTGTTGACTGGCTGCCCTAGAGAGTCTTTTTCCCGAGCCCTTGCTCCGGGTTTTTATCTCTCCTGCCGGTCACCTTGATCGGCATTTTTCTTTTTGTTTTCCATCTAAACTTGATCGGTTTACATCGCCCGCCGCCGCCGTTGATCCCCGTCGCGCGCCTTTAGTCCAACACTAGCGCGACCAGCCGGCCTCTCCTTCGACCCGGCGGCCACGCGCACCGTGGCGGCCAGTCAGGGCCGTCCGCGCGTCGGCCCGCCGTCACCGCCTTGCTCCGACCGGGACTCTTGCATCGCCCCGACCCGGTGGCCCATCACACCCGCCCCATGCGTGCCGGCCCGCCAATCTACGCATGCCTGTATGACCGCCCTGCCGACCGTCGTCCCTGGCTTCATCTCGGACTCTGCCGCCACCCCGCTTCCACCGAGTGGCATCCTCGACCTCGCGCCCGATCGAACTGATCACCCGCCCGCCGCTGTGATCCGCCTCATCTACGCCATGCGACCGACCTGACATGTCGGTTGCGTGCGCCTCCGCGGGTCCCATGAAGATTGTCCCGAGTATAGCGCGCCCCTCCTCCGATCGAGCCACAAGTTGCCGTCACGTCGTCCCTTCTGACCGCTGTGTCGCCGCCCCGAGATCTCCCCGTCGGCTGCCCTGACCCGCGCGCCGCTCTCATCGATGCCCCTTCGGGCTATCACGTCACGGCCTGCGGTCCATGCCGCCGCCCCGAGATCCTTCCAGCAGCTACCCCCGTAGCCGTCGCCGCCTTAGCATCGCCCCTTAGGGCTGACACGTCGCGGCACGCGGTCCAGGCCGTCTCCCGTCGGGCCGTCGCCCCCGGCCAGTGGTCCCTTGTCTATGCATGCCCGATACTGGCAACACCGGTGCGTACCTTCGTCCACGATGTGTTCCCGGGCCTGGCAAGCCTGGAGCGGCGCTTCGTCAACTTCGTCTTCGTCCATCTACGCATGCCCGGTGCTGACAACACCAATGCGTGCCTTCGTCCATGACGTGTCCCCGGGCTTGGCAAACTCGATGTGACGCTTCGTCAACACCGTCTACCTCCCGGCGCACCCCTACTTCGACATTGCTGCGCCCATGCTAACTCGGCGCCTCCTTGCGCCCATGGCTCCACGACATTTTCCTCGATACCGGTTACCCCGACTCGACATCGACCACGATATTCTGGGCACGGCCACCTCGACCATGGCTACACCAATCTACGCTCTCGGCTACCTCGACATCGGCACAAAGGGCTATCATCCGCTTGAGCAACTCGTCGGCTTCCTCTACAGTCAACGCGTCCGCGACGCGACACCGTCCACGACGCTCCCGCTACGACTGCGGGGGGATGTCAGCCCGTCGTCTGCTATTCTCTCCAGTCTGACCGTCCGCGACGCTCATGTTGTCTGCGACGCTACCGCTACGACCGCAGGAGGATGTTAGAGATATATTTGGGTTACTTGTATTTGGTAGTCTAGGATTTGTAATCCTTCTCCTACCTAATCTTCAGAAGAGACTTCTTGCCCTCCAAGTCTTGTACTCAATATATACTTGCCCTTGAGGCTCAATAATACATCCATCATATTCCGCAACAATCCTTCTCTATACCTGCTAACAGAGACAACCAAGGCCAAGGCGGCACGCCACACATAGGTGCAGGCCCGGGCCATCTGCCGCCTCTCCGGCTACATCTCTTTGGTGCATGAGAGCTGCACCACCAGCACAGACGACAACGACGATCCTCCCACCGTGGATGCCTACATGGAGAAGATGGACCGCCGAGCCGTTGACTGTAAGGGCAAGGGACCGACCAAGAAATGGTGATATCCGCCTCTCCGCATCTTCTAGCCCTATGTCTATTTTGTATCTAGTATAATCCGACAAACTATGTCTTTTGGGTCTGATGAAGTGTGTCTGATGAACTATGCTCGATGCAGAATCTATCTATATTTCTTGTTCGATCTATTGTGACGTTGATCTACATTCTTTACATTGTTGCATGCATTGTATGGATCTGTGTGCGGGCATATGGGGACTACGGTTGTGGATAGGGAGGAATCTATCCCTAATAATAAAGCACGGATTGACTCTATGAGTTCATTGTCACAATACGCTTTCTTCCTGTGAATTTACGCGTTCAGTTTAAATTTCAAACATATATGCGAGGTGGTACTAATTCGGGGAACCATGTCGCAAAATTTTTGTATGTACATGATCTATCGTCCGCACTACTACCTGGGCCTTGCCCTGAGATCGTCTCACATGGCTGAAGCGTTGCCACTTGGGCCTCACCCCGTCCATCCATGCGCTGCGCAGTGGCCCAAAAATTTGCTAAAAATAATTTTCCGTTTCCATAAAAACCCGTGTCATTCGGAATATTCAACCCGCAGTGCTCCTTCCCCTCAGTGTATCTTATCCTCTTCCTTTCCAGAGCGGCAGCGGAGGACGAGGAGGTGAAGGGCGGCGCGGCGCTCTCCAACTTCTGCCTCCACACCACCTATGCATCGTCATCCGTCCGCATGGTCGCCGGCGGCTACCGCGCCCCGCGCGAGCGCTCGAACTGCTGGTGGAGGGAGAGCATTCACTAGTAAAAACATGGCTTTGGTTGGGGCCTGGCTAGCCCATTAGTCCCGGTTCAGTCATGAACCGGGACCCATGGGGGGCATACGTCCCAGTTTGTGCGCACAGGGGGCCGGCTGGGCCTCATGGGGCATTGGTCCCGGTTCGTCTGGACCCACTTGTCCCGGTTCCAGGCACGAACCGGGACCAATGGTCCTCGCTCCTGGCCGACAGCCATTGATCCCGGTTCGTGGCTGGAACTAGGATAGAAGGGGGCCTTTAGTCCCGGTTCCAGCCACGAACCGGAACCAATGAGTTGCCTATATATACCCCCTCGCCGGTGAGCAGAGCATTCCACACTGCTATGTTTTTTCTGGCCGGCGAGGGCAGAGCTTTCTGGTGCTCTAGCTCACCTCCTATGCACATGAGGTGTTCGATGAAATGCCCGAGCCACACTAGTTAAGCATTCTCCTCTGGAAGCTCGACCTCAAAGCTTCATTTTCCTCGAGATTTGTCTAGGTTTAGCGGTCCGTCACGTCCCGTCCCTGACTTCACTGCCGTCGATCGCCCGCGCCGATCTCGTCGCCAGCACCACCGTGGTGAGCCTCTTGTTCTTATCTTCTTTCTGAAAAAAAATTCTTACTCTAGATAGATACTTGTCTAATTTTCTTACTTTTATTATTGCTTGTTATTATATAGTGCGATGGTTTTGGTACCCGCCCCCGTCGGCCCTCGTCTTGTCTATGATTCGGATGTGGTATATATTATCTTTTATAATTATTTGGTTCATTTATTGTTTATGACAATTATGCCAACCAACGTGACATATATTTTATTTATCTAGGAGGTATGTGAAGCGGAAATTCCAACTGACCCTATTGTCGAGAGGTTAAATTTAGTTGAAGAAGAAAACAATTACTTGAAGGAAAAAATAAAAAAATTGAGGAGGAGAAGATGATATTGGAGTTGCATGTTGCAGATGTCGTCGATGATCACAAGATCAAGATGGACGCAATGCGTTTGAAGATTAGAAAGATTAGAAAAGATGCCCTTCATACCGAGGCTTGGTATCATTATGCCATTGGATCAATTGTTACCTTGGTTGAGATTATGATCGCATTTGTTGTTGCATTGAATGTTTTACATAGTTTCAATGTATGGTTTAATTAGATGCTCTGGAGAGCTAAATGTTGTTCAATGAGAACTATGTATGTACTTTGGTTTTAATGTGATGATGAACTTCTATTAATTTGGTCACTTATCTATCCATGATGTTCTGTAATGGTTTTTGACACACTTAATTATATATAATGCACGCAGATGAACCGGCAATGGATGTACGGTGACAGACACACCTCCGAGTGAAGAAAATATGCGCTAGTGGCAATAATAAAGTTATTATTTATATTTCCTTATATCATGATAAATATTTATTGTTCATGCTAGAGTTGTATTAACCGGAAACTTAGTACATGTGTGAATACATAGACAAACAGAGTGTCACTAGTATGCCTCTACTTGACTAGCTCGTTGAATCAAATATGGTTAAGTTTCCTAGCCATGGACATGAGTTGTCATTTGATTAACGGATCACATCATTAGAGAATGATGTGATTGACTTGACCCATTCCGTTAGCTTAGCATTTGATCGTTTAGTATCTTGCTATTGCTTTCTTCATGACTTATACATGTTCCTATGACTATGAGATTATGCAACTCCCGAATACCGGAGGAACACTTTGTGTGCTACCAAACATCACTACGTAACCGGGTGATTATAAATGTGCTCTATAGGTGTCTCCGATGGTACTTGTTGAGTTGGCATAGATCAAGATTAGGATTTGTCACTCCGATTGTCGGAGAGGTATCTATGGGCTCTCTCGGTAATGCACATCACTATAAGCCTTGCAAGCAATGTAACTAATGAGTTAGTTGCAGGATGATGCATTACGGAACAAGTAAAGAGACTTGCCGGTAACGAGATTGAACTAGGTATGGTGATACTAACGATCGAATCTTGGGCAAGTAACATATCGATGACAAAGGGAACAACGTATGTTGTTATGCGGTTTGACCGATAAAGATCTTCGTAGAATATGTAGAAGCCAATATGAGCATCCAGGTTCTGCTATTGGTTATTGAACGGAGATGTGTCTCGGTCATGTCTACATAGTTCTCGAACCCGTAGGGTCCGCACGCTTAACGTTCGGTGACGATCAGTATTATGAGTTTATGTGTTTTGATGTACCGAAGATAGTTCGGAGTTCCGGATGAGATCATGGACATGACGAGGAGTCTCGAAATGGTCGAGACGTAAAGATCAATATATTGGAAGGCTATATTTGGACATCGGAAAGGTTTCAAGTGATTCGGGTATTTTTTGGAGTACCGGGGAGTTACGGGAATTCATCCGGGGAGTCAATGGGCCTTAGTGGGAAGGAGAGGCAGCAGCCAGGAGGTGGCGTGCGCCCCTCCCAAGCCCAGTCCGAATTGGACAAGGGGTTTGGGGCGCGGCACCCTCTCCCTTCCTCCTCCCCTCCCCTCCTTTCCCCCTTCTCCTAGTTGGACTAGGAAAGGAGGAAACCTACTCCTACGAGGAGTAGGAATCCTACTCCCTTGGCGCGCCCCTCCTAGGGCCGGCCTCCTCCTCCCTCCCTCCTTTATATACGTGGGGAGGGGGCACCCCATAGACACACAAGTTGATCATTGATCTTTTAGCCGTGTGCGGTGCCCCCTCCACCATAATCCACCTCGGTCATATATCGTAGCGGTGCTTAGGCGAAGCCCTGCATCGGTAACTTCATCAGCACCATCATCACACCGTCGTGCCGATGAAACTCTCCCTCGACACTTTGCTGGATCGAAGTTCGTGGGACGTCACCGAGATGAACGTGTGCAGAACTCGGAGGTGCCGTGTGTTCGGTACTTGGATCAGTCGGATCGTGAAGACGTATGACTACATCAACCGCGTTGTCATAATGCTTCCGCTTACGGTCTACGAGGGTATGTGGACGACACTCTCCCCTCTCGTTGCTATGCATCACTGATACGTCTCCAACGTATCTATAATTTTTGATTGTTCCATGCTATTATATTACCTGTTTTGGATGTTTATGGGCTTTACTTTACACTTTTATATCATTTTTGGGACTAACCTACTAACCAGAGGCCCAGCCCGAATTGCTGTTTTATTGCCTATTTCAGTGTTTCGAAGAAAAGAATATCAAATGGAGTCCAAATGGAATGAAACCTTTGGGAGCGATCTTTTTGGAAGAAACACAATCCAGGAGACTTGGAGTGGACGTCAAGCAACAAACAAGGCGGCCACGAGGGTGCCCGGTGCCCCCCCGAGGGTGGGCGCGCCCCCCACCCTCGTGGGCCCCTCGAGCGTCAACCGACCTACTTATTCCTCCTACATATATCCACGTACCCCGAAAATATCCAGGAGCACCACGAAAGACTATTTCAACCGCCGCAACCTTCTGTATCCGCGAGATCCCATCTTGGAGCCTTCGTCGGTGCTCCGCCGGAGGGGGAATCGACCACGGAGGGCCTCTACATCATCTCCAAGGCCTCTTCAATGAGTTGTGAGTAGTTTACTACAGACCTTTGGGTCCATGTTATCAGCTAGATGGCTTCTTCTCTCTCTTTGAATCTCAATACAAAGTTCTCCTTGATCTTCTTGGAGATCTATTCGATGTAACTCTTTTTGCGGTGTGTTTATCGAGATCCGATGAATTGTGGGTTTATGATCAAGTTTATCTGTGAGAAATATTTGAATCTCCTCTGAATTCTTTTATGCGTGATTAGTTATCTTTGCAAGTCTCTTCGAATTATCAATTTGGTTTGGCCTACTTGATTGATCTTTCTTGCAATGGGAGAAGTGCTTAGCTTTGGGTTCAATCTCGCGGTGTCCTTTCCCAGTGACAACAGGGGCAGCAAGGCACGTATTGTATTGTTGCCATCGAGGATAAAAATATGGGGTTTATGTCATATTGCATGAGTTTATACCTCTACATCATGTCATCTTTGTTAATGCGTTACTCTGTTCTTATGAACTTAATACTCTAGATGCAGGAAGGAGTCGGTCGATGTGTGAAGTAATAGTAGTAGATACAGAATCGTTTGATCTACTTGTCACGGACGTGATGCCTATATACATGATCATGCCTAGATATTCTCATAACTATGCACTTTTCTATCCGTTGTGAATACTTTCAAATATTAGATTCCAATTTCCATTAAGGAAAGGCATGGAACACTTACCTAGAAAGAAAGTTAAATTACCTTATGAATCTATCATGCGAGCTACTTATGAATTGAATGTCAAAGACGTCACTACTTAGATCTATCCTCGCTTTTATGCCTAGCTAGGGGCGTTAAACGATAGCACTTGTTGGGAGGCAACCCAATTTTATTTTAGTTCCTTGCTTTTTGCTTCTGTTTAGTAATAGATATTTCATCTAGCTTCTGTTTAGATGTGTTTTCATGTTTTAGTTAGTGTTTGTGCCAAGTAGAACCTATAGGGTAACCTACGGTGATACTTAATTCGATTCTGCTGAAAAACAGAAACTTTTGCGCACACAAAAATAATTTTAATAAATCACAAAACGTGATTTTGCATTGATTATTTTTTTGTAGATCAATAGATAAATTTCCCAGGACTTCCTATTTTGGTAGGATTTGTAGAGTTCCAGAAGTATTCGAAAGTTACAGATTGCTACAGACTGTTCTGTTTTTGATAGATTCTGTTTTTCGTGTGTTGTTTGCTTATTTTGATACATCTATAGCTAGTATCGGGGGTATGAACCATAGAGAAGTTGGAATACAGTAGGTTTAACAACAAGATGAATAAAGAATGAGTTCATTACAATACCTTATGTGGTCGTTTTTCTTTCTTGCACTAACGGAGCTTATGAGATTTCCTGTTGAGTTTTGTGTTGTGAAGTTTTCAAGTTATGGGTAAAGATTTGATGGACTATGGAATAAGGAGTGGCAAGAGCCTAAGATTGGGGATGCCCATGGAACCCCAAGATATTCAAAGATAACCAAAAGCCTAAGCTTGGGGATGCCCCGGAAGGCATCCCCTCTTTCGTCTTCGTCTATCGGTGACTTTACTTGGAGCTATATTTTTATTCGCCACATGATATGTGTTTTGCTTGGAGCGTCTTGTATGATATTAGTCTTTGCTCTTTAGATTACCCCAATCATTCTTGCTGTACACACCTTTTGGGAGAAACCCACTTGATTTGGAATTTATTAGAATACTCTATGTGCTTCACTTATATCTTTTGAGCTAGATAATTTTGCTCTAGTGCTTCACTTATACCTTTTAGAGCATGGCAGTGGTTTAATTTTGTAGAAATTGTTGATCTCTCATGCTTCACTTATATTATTTTGAGAGTCTTTTAGAACAACATGGTATTTGCTATGGTTATAAAATTGGTCCTAGAATGATGGGCATCCAAGTTGGGTATAATAAAAACTATCATACGAAGTGAATTGGATCCTATGATCAATTTGATACTTGATAATTGTTTTGAGATATGGAGGTGGTGACATTAGAGTCATGCTAGTTGGGTAAATGTGAATTTAAAGAATGCTTGTGTTGAAGTTGGCAAGTCCCGTAGCATGCACGTATGGTAACCGTTGTGTAACAAATTTGAAACATGAGGTGTTCTTAGATTGTCATCCTTATGAGTGGCAGTCGGGGACGAGCGATGGTCTTTTCCTACCAATCTATCCCCCTAGGAGCATGCGCGTAGTGCTTGGTTTTTGATGACTTGTAGATTTTTGCAATAAGTATATGAGTTCTTTATGACTAATGTGAGTCCATGGATTATACGCACTTTTACCTTTAAATCATTGCTAGCCTCTTTGGTACCGTGCATTGCCCTTTCTCACCTTGAGAGTTGGTGCAAACTTCGCCGGTGCATCCAAACCCCGTGATACGATATGCTCTATCACACATAAACCTCCTTATATCTTCCTCAAAACAGCCACCATACCTACCTATTACAACATTTCCATATCCATTCCGAGATATATTGCCATGCAACTTTCCACCGTTCCATTCATCATGACCCGCATCATCATTGTCATGCATATTGCCTTGCATGATCATGTAGTTGACATCGTATTGTGGCTAAGCCACCTTCATAATTTTTCATACATGTCACTCTTGATTCATTGCCCATCCCGGTATTCCACCGGAGGCATTCATTTAGAGTCATATCTTGTTCTAGTTTTGAGTTGTAACTCATGAGTTGTAAATAAATAGAAGTGTGATGATCATCATTATTAGAGAATTGTCCCTAAAAAAAGAAAAAAAAAGAAAAAAGAAAGGCCAAATAAAAAAAGGGGAAAGGCCAAATAAAAAAAAGAAAGGCCCAAAAAACAAGGGGACAATGCTACTATCTTTTTCCACACTTGTGCTTCAAAGTAGCACCATGTTCTTCATATAGAGAGTCTCATTTGTTGTCATTTTCATATACTAGTGGGAATTTTTCATTATAGAACTTGTCTTGTATATTCCAACGATGGGCTTCCTCAAAATTCCCTAGGTCTTCGTGAGCAAGCAAGTTGGATGCACACCCACTAGTTTCTTTTGTTGAGCTTTCATACATTTATAGCTCTAGTGCATCCGTTGCATGGCAATCCCTACTCCTCATGTTGACATCAATTGATGGGTGTCTCCATAGCCCGTTGATTAGCCTCGTTAACATGAGACTTTCTTCTTTTTTGTCTTCTCCACACAACCTCCATCATCATATTCTATTCCACCCATAGTGCTATATCCATGGCTCACGCTCATGTAGTGCGTGAAAGTTGAAGAAAGTTTGAGATTACTAACGTATGAAACAATTGCTTGGCTTGTCATCGGGGGTGTGCAAGATGAGAGCATTCTTGTGTGATGAAAATGGTGCATGACCAAACTATATGATTTTGTAGGGATAAACTTTCTTTAGCCATGCTATTTTGAGAATACATGATTGCTTTGATTAGTATGCTTGAAGTATTACTATTTCTTATGTCAATATGAACTTTTATTTTGAATCACTTGGATCTGAACATTCATGCCACAATAAAGAAAATTACATTGAGAATTATGCTAGGTAGCATTCCACATCAAAAAAATATGTTTTTATCATTTACCTACTCGAAGACGAGCATGAAGTAAGCTTGGGGATGCTTGATACATCTCCAACGTATCTATAAGTTTTGATTGTTCCATGTATTACCTGTTTTGGATGTTTATGGGCTTTACTTTACACTTTTATATCATTTTTGGGACTAACCTACTAACCGGAGGCCCAGCCCGATTAGCTGTTTTTTTCCTATTCCAGTGTTTCGAAGAAAAGGAATATCAAACGGAGTCCAAATGGAATGAAACCTTCGGGAGAGATCTTTTTGGAAGAAACGCAATCCAGGGGACTTGGAGTGGACGTCAAGCAACAGACGAGGCGGCCATGAGGGTGCCCGCTGCACCCCTTAGGGGTGGGTACCCCCACCCTCGTGGGCCCCTCGAGCGTCAACCGACCTACTTCTTCCTCCTATACATATCCACGTACCCCGAAAACATCCAGGAGCACCATGAAAGACTATTTCAACCGCCGCAACCTTCTGTATCCGCGAGATTCCATCTTGGAGCCTTCGTCGGCACTCCGCCGGAGGGGTAATCGACCATGGAGAGCCTCTACATCATCTCCAAGGCCTCTCCGATGAGTTGTGAGTAGTTTACTACAGACCTTCGGGTCCATAGTTATTAGCTAGATGGCTTCTTCTCTCTCTTTGAGTCTCAATACAAAGTTCTCCTCGATCTTCTTGGAGATCTATTCGATGTAACTCTTTTTGCGGTGTGTTTGTTGAGATCCGTTGAATTGTGGGTTTATGATCAAGTTTATCTATGAGAAATATTTGAATCTCCTCTGAATTCTTTTATGTGTGATTAGTTATCTTTGCAAGTCTTTTCGAATTATCAGTTTGGTTTGGCCTACTAGATTGACCTTTCTTGCAATGGGAGAAGTGCTTAGCTTTGGGTTCAATCTTGCGGTGTCCTTTCCCAGTGACAGCAGGGGCAGCAAGGCATGTATTGTATTGTTGCCATCGAGGATAAAAAGATGGGGTTTATGTCATATTGCATGAGTTTATCCCTCTACATCATGTCATCTTTCTTAATGCGTTACTCTGTTCTTATGAACTTAATACTCTAGATGCAGGTAGGAGTCGGTCGATGTGTGGAGTAATAGTAGTAGATGCAGAATCGTTTCGATCTACTTGTCACGGACGTGATGCCTATATACATGATCATGCCTAGATATTCTCATAACTATGCACTTTTCTATCAATTGCTCGACAGTAATTTGTTCACCCACCGTAATACTTATGCTATCTTGAGAGAAGCCACTAGTGAAACCTATGGCCCCCGGGTCTATCTTTTATCATGTAAGTTTTCCATCTACTTTTATTTATCTCTTTTATTTTCCAATCTATATCATAAAAGTACCAAAAATATTTATCTTATCTTATTATCTCTATCAGATCTCACTTCCGTAAGTTACCGTGAAGGGATTGACAACCCCTTTATTACGCTGACTGCGAGGTTCTTGTTTGTTTGTGTAGGTGCGTGTGACTTTGGAGGAGCCTCCTACTGGATTGATACATTGGTTCTCAAAAACTGAGGGAAATACTTACGCTACCTTGCTGCACCACCCTTTCCTCTTCAAGCGAAAACCAACGCAGTGCTCAAGAGGTAGCAATCACCATGATCTTGCATGTGCATAGGATTTTTTTTTGAAATTACTACGTTCCCCAACAGTGGCATCCGAGCTAGGTTTATGCGTAGATGTTATATGCACGAGTAGAACACAAGTAAGTTGTGGGCGATACTAGTCATACTTCTTACCAGCATGTCATACTTTGATTCGGCGGTATTGTTGGATGAAGCGGCCTGGACCGACATTGCGCATACGCTTACGCGAGACTGGTTCTACCGACGTGCTTCGCACACAGGTGGCTGGCGGGTGTCAGTTTGTCCAACTTTAGTTGAGTCGAGTGTGGCTATGCCCGGTCCTTGTTGAAGGTTAAAACAACACATACTTGACGAAAAATCATTGTGGTTTTTGATGCGTAGGTAAGAACGGTTCTTGCTAAGCCCGTAGCAGCCACGTAAAACTTGCAACAACAAAGTAGAGGACGCCTAACTTGTTTTTGCAGGGCTTGTTGTGATGTGATATGGTCAAGACATGATGCTAAATTTTATTGTATGAGATGATCATGTCTTGTAACAGAGTTATCGGCAACTGGCATGAGCCATATGGTTGTCGCTTTATTGTATGCAGTGCAATCGCCCTGTATTTTTTTTACTTTATCACTAAGCGGTAGCGATAGTCGTAGTAACAATAGTTGGCGAGACGACAACGATGCTACGATGGAGATGAAGGTGTCGCGCCGGTGACGATGGTGATCATGATGATGCTTTGGAGATGGAGATCAAAGGCACAAGATGATGATGGCCATATCATATCACTTATATTGATTGCATGTGATGTTTATCCTTTATGCATTCGACGGTAGCATTATAAGATGATCTCTCACTAAATTTCAAGGTACAAGTGTTCTCCCTAAGTATGCACCGTTGTGACAGTTTTTCATGCTGAGACACCACGTGATGATCAGGTGTGATACGCTCTACATTCACATACAATGGGTGCAAGGCAGTTTTGCACATGCAGAATACTCGGGTTAAACTTGACGAGCCTAGCATATGCAGATATGGCCTCGTAACACTGGAGACCGAAAGGTCGAGCGTGAATCATATAGAAGATATGATCAATATAGTGATGTTCACCATTGAAAACTACTCCATCTCACATGATGATCGGACATGGTTTAGTTGATATGGATCACGTGATCACTTAGATGATGAGAGGGATGTTTATATAAGTGGGAGTTCTTAAGTAATATGATTAATTGAACTGTAATTTATCATGAACATAGTCCTGGTAGTGTTAGCATATCTATGTTGTAGATCAATTGATCGCGTTTAGCTCCCCTATTTTATTTTTGATATGTTTCTAGAGAAAACTAAGTTGAAAGATGTTAGTAGCAATGATGCGGAGTGGATCCGTGATCTGAGGATTATCCTCATTGCTGCACAGAAGAATTATGTCCTTGATGCACCGCTAGATGACAAACCGATTGCAGGAGCAGATGCAGACGTTATGAACGTTTGGCAAGCTCGATATGATGACTACTTGATAGTTCAGTGCACCATGCTTTACGGTTTAGAATCGGGGCTTCAAAGACGTTTTTGAAATGCCACGGGACATATGAGATGTTCCAAGAGTTAAAATTAGTATTTCAGACTCATGCCCATGTCGAAAGGTATGAGACCTTTTGACAAATACTTTGCCTACAAGATGGAGGAGAATAGCTCAGCTAGTGAGCATGTGCTCAGAATGTCTGAGGACTACAATCACTTGAATCAAGTGGGAGTTAATCTCTAGATAAGATAGTGATTGACAAAGTTCTCTAGTCACTATCACCAAGTTACTAGAACTTCGTGATGAACTATGATATGCAAGGGATAACGGAAACGATTCCCAAGCTCTTCGTGATGCTGAAATTGACGAATGTAGAAATCAAGAAAAGCATCAAGTGTTGATGGTTGACAAGACCACTAGTTTCAAGAAAAGGGCAAAGGTAAGAAGGGGAACTTGAAGAAGAATGGCAAGAAAGTTGCTGCTCAAGTGAAGAAATCCAAGTCTGAACCTAAGCCTGAGACTAAGTGCTTCTACTGCAAAGGGACTGGTCATTGGAAGCAGAACTGCCCCAAGTATTTGGCGGATAAAAAGGATGGCGAAGTGAACAAAGATATATTTAATATACATGTTATTGATGTGTACTTTACTAGTGTTTATAGCAACCCCTCAGTATTTGATACTAGTTCAGTTGATAAAATCTATCTATTATATTATTAAAACGATAGAAAACAAACGGCTGAGATGTAACCTAAAAAGAAAACTCAAAAGAACGGTTGTGATTTGTTGGAAAGAAGTACGTATGCATGCCCCTATCCTATACGTTTTCAGCCAGCCTTTTTTATTTTGCGCGTGCACGTTTCCAACCAGCCTAACAAAGCGAATAAAGGATGATTATAGTCCATGTCCTGTACGGCAAGGTACCTATTTAGGAAAATATGGATGTGCTAAATACATTGTCACGCGTACACGCATATGCAGAAAGAAGGCATCTGATGTTTACACAAGGCCAGCAAGAATTCAGAAAAAAAAGGCTCGCCAAAGTCATCACATAAATAAAAAACATAAAAACAGGTACGTACATGCACGTACGTGAACACATATTCTAATAGAATATATTTTTTAACTCCATGAATTAAAATTCATATAGCTGTGACAAACAAAAATATAAAAAGAGGTACGTACAAGCATATATAATCATGTGTCTTCAGAAAAAAAACTAAGGGTATTAAAAAAATATAATCATTTACATATATATTATTTTTAATCTGGCATGTAGTATAGTTACAAAAGGAAATTTATTTATATAGGTAAGGTAAATCACGTGCCTATGCTACATGGTTGATTGCTTCTAACGTGCATATATAGTTTCCTATCCTTCTCGGACATGTAACACGTGTACTCTATAACAACATATTTGAATTTGCATACATACATGACATGTATGGGTACATGCATAGCTTGATACAGTCTTTACAGGGAAATACATGGGATAGTATCAACATAAATAAAATACCAGCACTATACCTGTCGTAATATCATGTGTATGTAAGGCGCCGATCCGCCGGACACAACGAAGACCATACAAAGCCAGCTGACCTTTCTTACACAACTTATATAGTGTAAATATTCATTGATTGACCACATCTATTTACATAGGATTTCTCCAGTCTAAGGAATCACTTGAGTTTTTTTAGCATCACTCGAAATATTTGGTAGACACATCAAAGGGAAGAGACATGAAGCTACGTCAATCCTGGAATATAGAAACAAGTAAATTTGTCCATATAAACTAAAAATAATATTTAGAGGACTTGACTGTAAGAAAAAACATATGTATGATTTGTATGACATAAAAAATGCATGAACAAAGAAGTTCAGGTTTATTTCAAAAGCATTGTGGATACCGCTCTTATCACATAAACAATAGACCTGATTTTACATTTGAAATTTGAAATAATTCTAATAAAAATAAATTAAGAAGTTGGTTGACATATGAATTACAGTTCATAAATAGCTAAATTTAGGCAGGTTTACAAAATGTGACTGTGATTTAAATTATTGAACCCTACAAATAAAATGTGGAAGAACACTTAAATAAAGTATCGGTGTGAACTGAACATCACATACACCCTTAGAATTAGAGTAAGAGAAGACATGTAATCATATGGGCATGTCAATATTCTAACAAAGAACACAAGCACAATACGGTCAGTGATGAGGTAATGATATTACAGAAAATAAATTTCAAGTCAAGAAGGTAGACTTCAGGGGATGGGACCAAGTGAAATACAGAAGGCAAGAGATAAGTATCACGACGAATCAACTCAAAGAACAATCAAGAGTAAGGAAAAATTAAAGACAGATAAAAACTTACAAGCGAAACATTATACAACAAATCTAGCCGCGCATTTAGTTACACTACTAGTTAGTAACTCAAAACGGGAGTTGCAGAATGAAGAAATACTAGTTAAGGGTGAAATGACGATGTGTGTTGGAAGTGGTTCCAAGATTGATATGATCATCATCGCACACTCCCTATACTTCCGGGATTAGTGTTGAACCTAAATAAATGTTATTTGGTGTTTGCGTTAAGCATGAATATGATTTGATCATGTTTATTGCAATACAGTTATTCATTTAAATTCAGGGAATAATTGTTGTTCTGTTTACATGAATAAAACGTTCAATGGTCATACACCCAAGGTGAATGGTTTATTGAATATCGATTGTTGTCGGAGTAATGGGCCACGGGTAGGCTAACCCGAGCCCCAGAACCTTTCAAGACATTGGGACAAACAACACCGCTCATGCCGAGTCCCAGGGACGACTCCAAGATCTGTCGAGTCCCAGGGGCGACTCCAAGATATGCCGAGTCCCAAAGACGACTCCAAGATCTGCCGAGTCCCAGGGGCGACTCCAAGATCTGCCGAGTCCCAGGGGCGACTCCAAGATATGCCGAGTCCCAAGGACGACTCCCAGATGTGCCGAGTTCCAGGGACGACTCCGAGAAATGCCGAGTCCCAGGGACGACTCCCAGATAAGCCGACTCTCAGCTGGCGACTTCCAGAGAAGCCGGCTGAGGGTAGGCGGCCCGCGACTCCAACCACCCCTGCCTACGAAAGACCACCATGGCTACAGTGCGCCACGTCGCTGGAGATCTCCATCGTGGCGCGACACTGTTGCCATGCCGGCCCTGACCTCAGCCCTAGTGGGCGGGGCACTGTGCCCACGACGCCTGCCTGTATGACCAAAGGACGACGAGACCGCCTGTCAGCGGGTAGACCAAAGACGGCACGAGCGCCCTGGAGACGGACCCGTGGGAGTCGGCCCCCTGGAGTCGGCCGACCCCTCCCACGGGCCCCGCATGCCATTAATCAGACAAGATGGGGAATGGCGACAGTGAACGCATGCCAGACGGCGGCACTATTGCCATGACCTCATGACCAAGCCTGCGTCATCAGGAGTACCGCTACAGTATCAGGCCTGTCCGTGGGGCCCGCCAGTCGGCGAAGAAGACGACGGCCTGAGAGACGGACGGCTGGGACCCGTGCCCAGCCGGATTACCATTGTACCCCTGGGGGGTAGGCCTATATAAACCCCCCAGGAAGCCCATGCAAAGGGTTCGGACCCAGATAGAGATAGACCTTAGAGCATAGGAAGGAGAGAGCTAGCCTTGCCCTCTCCTACCTCCAGAAACAGCTCCAGGAGCACCATTGTACCCACTTTGCCATAGTGACCATGCGGAGACCCCGCAGAGCAGCAGTAGGGGTGTTATCTCCTCGGAGAGCCCTGAAGCTGGGTAAGTTCCGCCGACGTGCATGTCTTCACCTCATCCCGCTTCCGGGCACCGGCGACGTTCTACTCGCTCCCACCATGATAAGCCATCCTTTGGCATATGTCGTACCCAACCCCCGACATTTGGCGCCCACCATGGGGCGAGGTGCACCGTCGTCCAGAGACCTCCTCTGGACGGGAACCCTTTTTCTCCCTGGCGAGCACAGCCAGCCTGGCACGCTAGATGGAGTCTGTGCCGACGCGCTGCACGGCGCTGAGATCACCTGCGCGGCTAGCTGCCTCGCCGAGCTTATCGGCGAGGTTCACCTCTCCGATGAGCCTGCATCCGACGCAGGCACAAGTGGCCCCGAGAGCCTCCTCGCGGGTCTCCTTGACCAACTCCACGTCACCGGCGAGCCTGCCGTGGACCTGGAGTCCATAGGATCCATTGACCCGATGCTGGTCGACTCCGACACCGTGTCGCTCGACGCGTTTCCCACCAACGTGGTGGTCTACAACGAGCCGCTCCCTTGCGCGGAGAGCGGCGGAAGCACCGTCACGGAGGTCCTCGTCCTCGATCATGGCGAGCATTTCGGCGAAGGAGCGCACGAACCGCTGGACACGGCTCTGCGAGACCTCACCACGCCGATTCCGGGAGACGCTGATGCCGAGGCGCTGGAGGCGCGCCGCCGCCAGCTCATCGAGGGCGCGAAGAAGTTGGCAAGAATGAGGCGCTTGTAAGAAGCCTACCAGCGCGAGATGGATCGCTCCGTGGGCGGCTCGCCGGCTCCGACTGGGCCTAGCCGCCTAGGCGCGGTCCGGCAACGCAGCGCGGCAATCGCCAACTTGTTTGGGGCCGATCGCCCTGTGTATGCCACGCCCGTGGAGAACATCCGCGCCGCCCAGGAAGCGGCGGACGAGCTCGACAACTTCGAGGGCGAAGAGCGCCGCCTGATGACAGAGCGAGTTCAGCAGTTTCTCGATGCGGCTGTCGCGCAGAACGAAGCCGGCTGCCGCACGGAGGCGCTGCGGCGACAAAACAACGACCCGCCACCCCGCCGAGACCAAGGCACGACGTCTCGGACGCCGACTGGTGGGGCCCAAGGGAAAAAGGACAAGGAGCCGGCTGTCAGCCACAGTCGGATTCGCATCACCATTGAGCGCGACCAGGACGGCCGCCCCAAAGCGGTAGAATGGCGGGATGACTATCTGCCTCCCCCTCCTCGCAGAGAAAGGCGAGTCTCCCCGCCGCCCGTGGAATATCCGACTCTCAGCGACCGTCTTGGCCGCCGAGAGGGAGTCGGAGAGAACGATGCCCGCCATCGGATCGACCGACTCCATCGATCCCTGGCGCTGGAAGAAGAAGACGAGTTGGGTCCTCCCTATTTTGGACCCCGCATCCGAGATGAGCCCTTCCCCAAAGGGTTCATGCTCCCCCGAGACACGCCCAAATATACCGGCACCGTGAAGCCGGAGGACTGGCTGATTGACTACTCCACGGCCGTCAACATAGCGAACGGCAACAAGCGTGTTGCCGTGAGATATGTTCCACTCATGCTCCAGGGCACGACCCGGACATGGTTGAACAGTCTGAAGCCCCGCAGCATCAACAACTGGGTCGACTTCACCGAGGCCTTCGTCCGCAACTTCACGAGCACGTACAAGCGACCTCCCAAGCCTCGCCAACTCTCCTTGTGCGTGCAAGGCCCCAACGAGTCCGCTCGCGACTACCTCACGCGCTGGGCCGAGCTTCAGAACTCCTGCGAGGGCGTGCACGAGGTGCAGGCTATCGAGTACTTTACTGCCGGGTGCAGAAAAGGAACCCTCCTCAAGCACAAACTCCTCTGCGACGAGTCGGAGACCCTCGATGAGCTGCTGATCACAGCAGACAAGTACGCCACGGCCGACTCCTCCATGAAGGCGGAGATTCAAGTCAGCGCGACTGGCAAAGTCGCCCCTCAGGCTCCAAGAGATCCGGCTGGGGACACCAGTCGGCGGCAACAGCAGAACGACCACAAGCGCAAGGCCCCGCAGCCGGCTTCCAACAGCCGGCAAGTGGCGACAGTCGAAGACCAACAGCCGGAGGGGGCGCCCCCGACGAAGCGGCAGAAAGGCGGCAAGTCCAACTGGTTGCCGGCCTTCTCCTACGAGCAGACCCTGGATGGCCCCTGCAAGTTCCACAGCGGCGCGAAGCCGTCGAACTACACCACCCGGAAATGCCACTGGCTGACCATAATCGCCAAGGGAGACGGCCTGCTCCCTCCCCCGCCTGCTGGGCCGCCTCCTCCACCACTGCCCCAGCAGCCGGCTGTCAGGCCAGTTGGCACGATACAAGACGAGTTCCCGGATGAGCACGGAGCCTATGTAGTGTTCACCAGTGTGGCTGACGATCGACGTAGAAGGCGCCATCAGCAGCAAGAGGTGAACGCAGTCGCATCAAGCACTCCAGAGTTCATGCACTGGTCCAAAAGGCCCATCAGCTGGAGCAGAGCCGATCACCCAGAGGTGATGCCGAGTCCAGGCTCCTACGCCCTGGTCTTAGGCGCCACACTCGCCACAGATAGGCGGGCCGCGTGTTTCTCACGAGTACTGATAGATGGAGGCAGCAATATCAACATCCTGTACAAGGATACAATGGAGAAGTTAGGAATCAAACGAAGACAGCTTCAGAGCAGCCGGACTGTGTTCCACGGCATTGTTCCCGGCCTTTCCTGCTCACCAATCGGCAAGATCCTGATTGACGTCCTCTTTGGGGATAAAGATCATTTCCGCCGAGAGCCAATTTGGTTTGAAGTGGTAGACCTTGAAAGCCCGTACCATGCGTTGCTTGGCCGACCTGCTTTGGCCAAGTTCATGGCAGTCCCCCACTATGCCTACCTCAAGATGAAGATGCCGAGTTCCAAGGGAATTCTAACCATGGCCGGCGACTACAGAAAGTCGTCCGCTTGCGCGGCCGAAAGCAGTCGGCTGGCCGATTCCTTGGTGATCGCGACTGAGAAACGACTTCTTGATCGGGTTGTGGCGATGGCCGGAAAGCAGCCCGAAATGTCGCCCGACCCCAAGGAGTCGGAGGCAGAAGGATCATTCAAGCCGGCTAGAGAAACGAAGAAGATACCTTTGGACCCAGAGCACCTAGAGAGGTACGCTGTCATGGGTACAAACCTTGGCAGCAAATAGGAAGGCGATCTCGTCGATTTCCTCCATGAGAATCGAGACATCTTCGCATGGTCCCCCAAGGACATGCCGGGTGTACCGACGGAATTCGCCGAGCACAAATTACATGTCCGATCTGATGTGAAGCCCGTCAGGCAGCCCTTGCGCCGCCTGTCAGAAGAGAAGAGGAGAGTTGTTGGAGAAGAGATAGCTCGGCTCCTTGCAGCCGGCTTAATTATGGAAGTGTTTTTTCCAGAATGGCTAGCGAACCCAGTGCTGGTGCTGAAAAAGAACAAGCAGTGGCGAATGTGTATCGACTAAACAAGCCTCAATAAAGCCTGCCCCAAGGACCCATTCGCCCTGCCGAGAATTGATCAGGTGATAGACTCCACAGCCGGATGCAACCTGTTGAGTTTCTTAGATGCATATTCTGGATATCACCAGATCAAGCTGAACCCGACTGATAGAATGAAGACCGCCTTCATCACGCCGTTTGGTGCCTTCTGCTACCTGACCATGACGTTTGGCTTGAGGAATGCCGGCGCCACCTTTCAGCGTTGCATGCAGAAGTGCCTCCTCAAGCAGCTCGGCAGAAATGCCCATGTCTACATGGATGACGTGGTGGTGAAGACTGAAAAACATGGAACTCTGTTGGAAGACCTCAAGGAAACCTTTGAAAACCTGCGCCGATTCCAGATCAAGCTCAACCCCGAGAAGTGCGTCTTAGGAGTACCAGCCGGCCAGCTCCTTGGTTTCCTGGTCTCTGAATGCGGCATAGAGTGCAACCCTGTGAAGATCAAGGCCATCAAGAGGATGGAAGCACCCAGACGACTGTTAGATGTGCAAAAGTTCACCGGCTGTTTGGCGTCCATCAGCCGATTCATCAGTCGGCTGGGCGAGAAGGCTCTCCCCTTATATCAGCTCATGAAGAAGACAACCCTTTTTGAATGGACCCCCAAGGCGGACGAGGCTTTTCTCCAACTGAAGAAAATGTTGACTACTCCCCCTGTGCTAGCGGCTCCGACTCCCAAAGAGCCCATGCTCCTATACATTGCCGCCACCAGCCGGGTAGTCAGCACAGTCATTGTAGTCGAGCGCAAGGAGGAAGGCAAGGCGCTACCTGTCCAGAGACCGGTATATTACCTGAGCGAGGTACTGTCGGCCTCCAAGCAGAACTACCCCCATTACTAGAAGATGTGCTACGGCGTGCATTTTGCTGCCAAGAAATTGAAGCCTTACTTCCAGGAGCATCCAATCACTGTGGTCTGCACAGCCCCACTAGCCGAGATCATCGGAAGCCGAGATGCTTCTGGCCGAGTGGCCAAATGGGACATCGACCTGGCTCCCTACACCATCTACTACGAGCCCCGCACTGCCATCAAGTCGCAAGCACTGGCTGACTTCCTCGTCGATTGGGTCGAGACCCAGTATCTGCCACCAGCGCCCGACTCCACCCATTGGGGGATGCACTTCGATGGCTCCAAGATGTGCACCGGCTTGGGAGCGGGTGTCGTCCTCACTTCCCCCAAGGGCGACAAGCTCAAATATGCGCTGCAGATCCATTTCACCGCCTCCAACAACATGGCCGAGTACGAGGCGCTCATCCACGGGCTCTGGCTTGCCAAAGAACTCGACATTTGCCGGATCCTGTGTTATGGCGACTCTGACTTGGTGGTCCAGCAATCATGTGGCGATTGGGACGCCAAGGACGCAAACATGGCGAGCTACCGCTTCCTCGTGCAGCAACTCAGCGGATACTTCGAGGGGTGCGAGTTCCTCCATGTGCCAAGGAACGACAACGACCAGGCAGACGCGTTGGCACGAATCGGCTCCACCTGCCAAGCAATACCATCCGGCGTCGCCCTTCGGCGCCTCCTCAAGCCATCTATCAAGCCTTCACCAGAATCAGACTCGATCTTTGTGCCAGCAACACCCGAAGAAGTCAGATCCGACTACAAGAAAGCTGCAGTCAAAGCCGGCGCGGGGACTTCAGAACCCGGCCCGGTGACTGCGGTGACCAGACCAAAGACTCCAGAACTCGGCCTGGGGACTGCTCCAGTCGGCCCGGGGACTTCATCAAGTCAACAAGCGGCTGCGGACTCCAACCCGCCGCCTCCCAGCCCGGCCGCCCTTTTCCAAGTCGCAATAGTGGCAATTGAGGAAATAACAGCACCCTCATGGGCCCAGCCCATCCTCAAATTCCTAGTAAACAGAGAGCTGCCAACTGATGAAATCTTGGCTCGGCAAGTGCAACGCTGAGCAACAGCCTACACCATAGTCAACAGAGAGCTGGTCAGGCGCAGTGTCACTGGGGTCTACCAGCGCTGCGTCGAGCCAGAGCAAGGCCAAGCAATACTCAAAGACATTCATAAGGGCGAGTGCGGCCACCATGCGGCCTCGAGGGCACTCGTCGCCAAATCTTTCCGACACGGTTTCTTCTGGCCAACTGCCCTAGAAGAGGCCAAAGAGTTAGTCCAAAAGTGCTAGGGGTGTGAGATGTTCCGCTCCAAGCCACATCAACCGGCTTCCGCACTCGAAACTATCCCCATTGCCTGGCCCTTTGCGGTTTGGGGACTGGATATGGTGGGACCATTCAAAACAGCACGAGTCAGCCTAACTCACTTACTTGTCGCGGTGGACAAGTTCACCAAGTGGATAGAAGTGAAACCCATCAAGAAGTTGAATGGTCCGACTGCAGTGACTTTCATCGCCGACATCACGACTTGGTACGGCATCCCACACAGCATCATCACCGACAATCGCACAAATTTTGCCAAAGGCACCTTGGCCCATTTCTGCGCGACTCAGGGCATCCGACTGGACTTAGCATCCGTTGCCCATCCGCAGTCAAACGGCCAGGTAGAGCGAGCAAATGGCCTCATCCTGTCCGGCATAAAGCCTCGACTGGTCGAACCACTGGAGCATTCGGCCCGCTGTTGGCTTGACGAATTGCCAGCCATCCTCTGGAGTCTGCGCACGACTCCAAACAAGTCAACCGGCTTCACACCTTTCTTCCTTGTCTACAGCGCCGAGGCCGTCATCCCGACGGATATAGAGTTCGACTCCCCGCGAGTCACCATGTACACCGAGGAAGAAGCAGAAGAAGCACGTCAAGACGACGTCGATCTGTTGGAAGAGGGCCGGTTGTTGGCACTCAGCCGGTCCAGCATCTACCAGTAGAGTTTGCGCCGATACTACAACAGGAAGGTCAGGCCAAGGTCTTTCCAAGAGGGCGACCTTGTGCTCTGACTGATCCAGCGAACAGCCAGCCAACACAAGCTGTCGGCACCTTGGGAAGGCCCCTTCATTATCAGCAGTGTGCTGGGAAACAACTCCCACTACCTGATCGACGCTCAGAAACCCCGAGCACGCAAGAGGGACGACTCCGGCAAAGAGACAGAACACCCGTGGAATGCAAATGTTCTCCGATGATTTTACAGTTGATGCAGTATGTATCATGCTACCGTTTTGTATTAAAGTACCAAGACTTTGGGCCCCCCGAGACGAGCTCGGGGACTACCCTTTTTTGTTATCTGTATGATAAGAATTATGCCTTCGAGTATATTACTCTTTGTTAAAAGCCGCCTGGCACCGGGCTCGACTAGTCGGCCCGGGGACTCGCCGCCTTGTGCTATAAAGTGCTTCCCGCAGTCAGACAAGTAGTATGTGGCGCCTAAGCCGTCTCCTGTCCAAAGCCGCAACTCGCAGAGAGACTGTGTGATTGGCAGGAGTGAGGAAGAACGGGCGCCCATACGAAAAAATGGCTAAGGAACCAGGGCACAAATATAGCCTAAGACGGCCTCCAGCATCTTTTTAAGCAAAAGCCGACTCATGAGTAGTCGGCTTGCCGCTTTCTACTAGCCTCTATTAAGGAAAGCCAACTCTTTAGTAGTTGGCTTGCCGCTTTCTATCCAACTTGTTAAAAAGACTCTAAAATGGACGAGTACTTGCCTTCCTAAAGTAGCCAAGCATTTGACCCAGCGGCATTCCGCAGAGCGGTTGTCCGTCTGGCAAGGCGGCAACTAAGGGAAGGCGGCAAGGGGAAAAGCGTAAAGAGCAATGAGCAAGGAAAGATAGAACTCGGATAAATATTTACACAGTTCCTTGGCCGAATCTTCAAGCAGAAGTTCAAGATACACCCCGCGGGTGGAATTGTTAGAATTTAACAAAGTTTCTCAAAAGACTACTAAGGCAGATAAAGCGAAGGCAAAGACGGCAGCCTAGGAGGCGGCATCCGGGTTCGGAGGGTCGGAGGAGACGGCGGTGTCAGGTGCCGGGGCGGCCGGTTGGGCAGTCTCATTTTGACCGCCTCCGGCGACAGTCGCCTTCTCCGGACGCGGCTCGTTGCTGGAGGCGCGGTCGAGCTCAGGCTGGTCGCCCGCTCCGTCTTCTGGCGCCTCCGTCTCGCCCTCGTCCTCCGCCTCGTCTTCCTCCTCGGTGCTGGAGCCAATCACCTCTGCCGAGTCCTCGTCGTAGTCCGGGTTCATCCCGAACCACTCCGGCGGCACCTCCTCGCCACCTATAGCCCGCTCGGGGATGAAGATGCTGGTATCTGGGTAGTCGGCAATCGCCACCAGACGCTCGACGAGGGCGCCCTCCACAGCCACCAGCTCCGCCTGGGCCTCTGACCGGAACGCGGCCAGCCGGTCCAGGTCCAGCCCCGGATACCACGCCTTGAAAAATTCCAAGGCTCGGCGCGCTCCGGCACAAACCGAGGAACCTTTCCAGGCTTCAAGATGGCCAGCTGCGACCTCCAGCCAGTCGGCAGTCCGACTGGTAGTGCGCAGAACCGGCGAGTCTAGCCACAGAGCGGCAACCGCCTGGGCGCCAGCACGCTGAAGCCGGCGCATCAACCGATGGGCCGACTAAAGACGGGCCTCGATGCTCAGAAGCTGCTCGTCGATGGTCAAGGGGGCGTTAGCAGCGATCTCCGCGCCATCTGCCCTCCGTGCCTCGCGATCAGCCTCGATGGCCTGTGTGACTGCCTGCGAGTGGCCAGGGAAGAAGTCTGCCAAGACAAGAAAGAAACAAGTTAGAGTCAAAAGTCGGCCCGAACCACAGTCAGCGGCTCAAAGAAAACCAAGAAACTCACCATCGACGATGTTCTCGATCTCATGGAAGCCGGAAGTAAGCTGTGCCTCCTTGTCGGTCCAGGAGGAGCGCTCACTCTCAAACTCGGCCGGGAGCGCAGCCTCTATCCTATCTGCCTCCTCCTGCGCCTTCTTGAGCAGCTCCTTCTGCTCCGCCAGTTGCGCAGCCAGTAGATCGCGCTCCGCGACAAGCTTGCTGCACTCCTCCCCCTTGGCGCGCAAGGCGGTGCTGGCCTCGCCCAGCTGCTGCTGAAGAGTGGCGTTGGCCCCTAAAGAAGAAAAAAGAAAAAGACGATAAGTCGTCAACAAAGAAAGTCGCTGAGAAGATCCGGCCCGACTGCTCAGCAGTCGGCCCGAATCTCGGGGACTACAGCCCGCGGGTGCGCCAGTGCGCCCCCGCAAAAAAGAAGAAGGATTTACTCCGGCTCTCCGACAAGTCGGTGGTCCGCTTGCCCAGCTCCTCAACATTGCGGTTGAAGGCAGTAGCGCGGAGGTTATGATACTCCTGTAATAAGCATTTCAGGCAAAGTTAAATATTCGAAACTCGCTAGAGGGAGTTCCGAGCCGCCTGCTCAGCAGCCGGCCCGAAACTCGGGGACTACATCCAGTGGGTGCGCTGGCGCGCCCCCATAGAGAAGAACAAGAAGAACAAGAATCAAAGAGGAAGGCGTACTCGGACGGCCGTTCGCGCTACCAGATGCGCCCTGGTGCAGTTTTGGAGGGCGTCGCCTTCAGCTTGCAGCTTCGCCTGAACGTCCAGAAGCGCCTAGTTCAGCGGACCTGTGCCGCCTCCGCGCAACCACCCAACGGGCGCGGCGCTCGTCGCCTCGGCGCCTGGGATTGCCGAGCTGGCGGCGCCGGTCTCCTGGGGTCGTGGCACCGAGGTCGCCCTCTCAAGGCGGCGGCGCACTGGCGAGGCAACTTGGAGAAGTAGCCTCGCCTCGGACTCATCCGCAATAGGTGGCACCGGCGGGCTCACCGGCTGTTTTCCATGCGCGCTCCCAGACGGCAGCAGAGGCGGTGGTGGCGGCGCGAGCGTGTCCGACATGGAGGCCTCGCCGCTTTCTACTCCACGTTGGGGTTCTCGGCGCCGGCTTCTCTAGTCTGCCCCGTGAACTCCGGGGGCGGCGGCGCGGAGGACAGCGAGATGATGAACAACACCGATTGGCGGTGTGCGGCCTCCTCGGCTTGCCGCCTTGCTGCAACGGCGGCTTCAGCCTCTTCCAGTTTTTTCTGGGCGGAGGCCACTTCCTTCTCAGCCTCTGCCTTCTCCAGGCGGTCGACCTCATCCTCGTTGCGCTTCTCCCGCGCGTTTCGCTCTGTCGCCTCCCGGAGGTCGGCGGCGGGGTCAACCCGCCGAGTGTTGGTGGATGTCTCTGCCGACCCCATGATGGCGGGGGCGGCGACTCTCTCAAGGGTAAGAGGAGCCCTGAAGCAAGGAGGAAGTATAAAAGACTCGGACAGAATTCGCCAAAGGAAAAATAAGGTGAAGGCAGAAATACTTATGTGGAGACCAGTGGCGGCCTCTTCACTTCCTTGCGGAAGCGGTTGGCCCTCGCGGCCACCTCTTCCCGTTTGGTCGCGGCGGCCGCCCCCTTGAGATTCTTCGGCTTGCCGCCAAATGAACTCGGCCCGGTCTGGCGCCTCTTCAGGCAGCCTTGGCCGGCCAGGCCGGCGGAGGAACTCGCACCCGGCAGGCCGACCCTTGGCTGGCGGGGTGGGGCGACTTCCCCGTCGGCATCGTGTTCAGGCCAGTCGGCGAAGGTGGCCGAGGGCCTGAAGCCGGCTCCCGCTCCCCCTCCTCCGCCTTCGGCGTCGGCATCCATCACCGCCGCCCCCAAGTCGGGGTCATCGACGTCGCTCTCTGCCCGGTCAGCGACGAATTCATGGGGCGGTCTCTTGGCGCCGGCTGCAGGCTGAATGAGGGGATTCTGACTCAGAGAAACTGAAAAAAACCAGAAGTCGGATTCGGATACAAGGAACACAGAGCAACAAGAGAGGCGACTTACCGCCAGAGGGGGGTTGGCGCACGAGTACGACTCTTTGCCGAACTGCCAGTCCGCCGCCAGCTTGCAGTTCGCAACGTGGTTCACCATGTTCGCCACCTCCGCGTGGGGCATGTCCCTAGTGCACATCCGACTCGGGTCCCGGCGGTCGCTCATCTGACTGATCAGATGAGGCCGGCCTTGGAGAGGGAGGACTCTGCGTGCCACAAAGGCGGCCAGCAAGTCGGACCCAACCAGGCCCTCCGTCTGCGTCAAGACTCGGAGTCGCGCTATGACGGCGGCTCCGGTGGGAGTCAGCGTCTTGACTCGGTGGGACCAGCTAGGGAGCCTCCCAGCCGGTGCGCCGGCTTTGTAAGGCGGTAGATTGACCCAGTCGCCGTCTGCAGCGACGTTCTTCACATAGAAATAAGACCGCTGCCACATCTTCACCGACTTGATCAGCGGGATAGGGGGAAACGGATTGTCGGCTATCGTTCGCCGCATCGCGATGAAGGCGCCGCACTGGGCCGGCACGCCGGTGACGTGCGAGCACGAGCTTGGATTGGAAGAATTCTCCCCACAGCTCGATGGTGGGGAGCACGCCGAGGAAGCCTTCGCACAGCGTGGCGAAGGCAGCCAGCAGCACCACCGTGTTCGGCGTAAGGTGGTGCGGCTGGAGCCCGTGGAACTCCAGGAAGGAACGGAAGAAGCCGCTCGCCGGCAGCCCCAGGCCACGCATGAGGTGCGAGCGGAAGATGACCCGCTCGCCCTCCTCCGGCGCCGGCGATATCTCCCTCGCCAGCGCGGCGCGGGCTCGCACGAGGTCTGCACCGGGGAGGCGGCGCGTCTTGCAGAGAAACTCGATGAGGTCGTCATCCACCTCTGAGCCGTCCCGCACGCCGGAGCGCACGGCAGAAGCCGCGGCGGCGGAGGAAGAACTCATCGCTGTTGGCGCGGTGTGTTTCTGCTCGACGGCGGCAAGAAGAAGAAGGAAAGGAGGCAAGAGGAGGTGGGGGAGCAGGGAAGATGGGCGCGCGTGCTTTGCCGCTCCACTCCTCCCGCCTACTTATAGCCTTGAAGGCTGAGAAGCCGATGGGGCGGGTGTGGGATTAACTGCACGCAGGACCCCACGCCCCCCACGATTTACCCCACGAAGTTACTGCGTGCAGTAACAACATGGGAAACCGAACCGTCCGCACGGCCACAACGGATCCGTTCGCGTGCCGAGGCGCGATAGTGGCGGGCCCCGCCTGACGGCCCGTCCCGTCGCGCGCGTGGGTAGGCAGACTATCCTCGCCGCGTGGCGCCGTGCGATAGGACCGCTGCGGGCGGCCGCGGGGAAGCGTATCAGGCACGCCGCCTGATCTCCCACCATGACTTTCGAGCTCTCTACGGAGCAAGACGGCCCTCTGCGAAACCGACTTCGGACAGTCGGCCCGAAGGAAGGTGGCAAGCGAAGCCCAGATTCCACCACTAGAAGAATGAAACTGTTGAGGCCCCACAACGTATCACTCTCGGAGCTTCCCCAGCTTCGGGGACTACTGTCGGAGTAATGGGCCACGGGTAGGCTAACCTGAGCCCCAGAACCTTTCAAGACATTGGGACAAACAGCACCGCTCATGCCGAGTCCCAGGGACGACTCCAAGATCTGCCGAGTCCCAGGGCGACTCCAAGATATGCCGAGTCCCAAAGACGACTCCAAGATCTGCCGAGTCCCACGGGCGACTCCAAGATCTGCCGAGTCCCAGGGGCGACTCCAAGATATGTCGAGTCCCAAGGACGACTCCCAGATGTGCCGAGTCCCAGGGACGACTCCGAGAAATGCCGAGTCCCAGGGACGACTCCCAGATAAGCCGACTCTCAGTTGGCGACTTCCAGAGAAGCCGGCTGAGGGTAGGCAGCCCGCGAGTCCAACCACCCCCCGCATACGAAGGACCAGCATGGCTACAGTGCGCCACGTTGCTGGAGATCTCCATCGTGGCGCGACACTGTTGCCATGCCGGCCCTGACCTCAGCCCTAGTGGGCGGGGCACTGTGCCCACGACGCCTGCCTGTACGACCAAAGGACGACGGGACCGCCTGTCAACGGGTAGACCGAAGACGACACGAGCGCCCTGGAGACGGACCCGTGGGAGTCGGCCCCCTGGAGTCGGCCGACCCCTCCCACGGGCCCCGCATGCCATTAATCAGACAAGATGGGGAATGGCGACAGTGAACGCACGCCAGACGGTGGCACTGTTGCCATGACCTCATGACCAAGCTTGCGTCATCAGGAGTACTGCTACAGTATCAGGCCTGTCCGCGGGGCCCGCCAGTCGGCAGGCCCTAGTAGTCGGCGGAGAAGACGACGACCTGAGAGACGGACGGCTGGGACCCGCGCCCAGTCGGATTACCATTGTACCCCTGGGGGGTAGGCCTATATAAAACCCCCAGGAAGCCCATGCAAAGGGTTCGGACCCAGATAGAGATAGACCTTAGAGCATAGGAAGGAGAGAGCTAGCCTTGCCCTCTCCTACCTCCAGAAACAGCTCCAGGAGCACCATTGTACCCACTTTGCCATAGTGACCATGCGAAGACCCCGCAGAGCAGCAGTAGGGGTGTTATCTCCTCGGAGAGCCCTGAAGCTGGGTAAGTTCCGCCGGCGTGCATGTCTTCGCCTCATCCCGCTTCCGGGCACCGGCGACGTTCTACTCGCTCCCACCATGATAAGCCATCCTTTGGCATATGTCGTACCCAACCCCCGACAATCATAGTAATACGCATATTCATAATATTGGTACCAAAAGATGCAAAGTTGATAATGATAGTGCAACATATTTGTGGCACTGCCGTTTAGGTCATATTGGTGTAAAGCGCATGAAGAAACTCCATGCCGATGGGCTTTCGGAATCACTTGATGCTTGGGAAACCATGCCTCATGGGCAAGATGACTAAGACTCTGTTCTCTGGAACTATGGAGCGAGCAACAGACTTGTTGGAAATAATACATACTGATGTATGGAGTCTAATGAGTGTTGATGCTCGTGGCGGGTATCATTATTTTCTAACCTTCACAGATGATTTGAGCAGATATAGGTATATCTACTTGATGAAACATAAGTCTAAAACATTTGAAAAGTTCAAAGAATTTCAGAGTGAAGTGGAAAATCATCGTAACAAGAAAATAAAGTTTCTATGATCTGATCGTGGAGCAGAATATTTGAGTTACGAGTTTGGTCATCATTTGAAACAATGCGGAATAGTTTAGCAACTCACGCCACCTGGAACACTACAACGTAATGGTGTGTCCGAACATCGTAACCACACTTTATTAGTTATGGTGCGATCTATGATGTCTCTTACCGATTTACCACTGTCGTTTTGGGGTTATGCATTAGACACAGCTGCATTCACGTTAAATAGGGCACCATCTAAATCCGTTGAGATGACACCTTATGAACTGTGGTTTGGCAAGAAACCCAAGTTTTCATTTCTCAAAGTTTGGCGTTGTGATGCTTATGTGAAAACGTTTTATCCTGATAAGCTCAAATCCAAATCGGAGAAGTGCGTCTTCATAGGATACCCAAAAGTAACTGTTCGGTACACCTTCTATCACAGATCTGAAGCCAAGATATTCATTGCTAAGAATGGATCCTTTCTAGAAAAGGAGTTTCTGTCGAAAGAAGTGAGTGGGAGGAAAGTAGAACTTGATGAGGTAATTGTAGCTTCTGTCAAATTGGAAAGTAGCTCATCACTGAAATCAGTTCAAGTGATGCTTACACCAATTAGTGAGGAAGTTAATGATGATGATCATGAAGCTTCGAATCAAAGTGGTACGGTAATCCTATTCTGGAGTTCATGTTACTTGACCATGACGAACCTACGAACTATGAGGAAGCGATGATGAGCCCAGATTCCGCGAAATGGCTTGAGGCCATGAAATCTGAGATGGGATCCATGTATGAGAACAAAGTGTGGACTTTTGTTGACTTGCCCGATGATCGGCAAGCCATAGAAAATAAATGGATCTTCAAGAGGAAGAGAGACGATGATAGTAGTGTTACTATCTAGAAAGATAGACTTGCCGAAAAAGGTTTTTAACAATGTTCAAGGTGTTGACTACGATGAGATTTTCTCACTCGTAGCGATGCTTAAGTATATCTGAATCATGTTAGCAAATCACCACATTTTTACGAAATCTGGCAAATGGATGTCAAAACTGCATTCCTTAATGAATTTCTTAAAGAAGAAAGTTGTATATGATGCAACAAGAAGGTTTTGTCAATCCTGAAGGTGCTAACAAAATGTGCAAGCTCCAGTAATCCATCTAAGGACTGGTGCAAGCATCTCGGAGTTGGAATATAAGCTTTGATAAGTTGATCAAAGAATATAGTTTTATACAGACTTGCGGTGAAGCCTGTATTTACAAGAAAGTGCGTGGGAGCACTACAACCTTTCTGATAAGTATATGTGAGTGAAATATTGTTGATTAGAAATGATGTAGAATTTTCTGGAAAGCATAAAGGAGTGTTTGAAAGGAGTTCTTCAAAAGAAAGACATCAGTAAAGCTACTTACATATTGAGCATCAAGAACTATTGAGATAGATCAAGACGCTTGATAAGATTTTCAATGATTACATACCTTGACAAGATTTTGAAGTAGTTCAAAATGTAACAGTCAAAGAAAGAGTTCTTGCCTATGTTGCAAAGGTGTGAAATTGAGTAAGACTCAAATCCCGACCATGATAGAAAATATCAAGAGAATGAAAGTCATTCCCTATGCCTCAGTCATAGGTTCTATAAAGTATGCCATGCAATGGACTAGACCTATTGTATACCTTGCCCTGAGTTTGGCAAGGGAGTACAATAGTGATCTAAGAGTAGATCACTAGACATTGGTCAAAATTATCCTTAGAGAACTAAAGAAATATTTCTCGGTTATGGAGGTGATAAGGAGTTCATCGTAAAGATTTACCTCGATGCAAGCTTTGACACCGATCCAGATGACTCTGCGTCTCAATCTGGATACATATTGAAATTGGGAGCAATTAGCTAGAGTAGCTCCATGCAGAGCATTGCAGACACAGAAATTTGCAAAATACTTACGGATCTGAATATGAAAGACCCTTGACTATACTTCTCTCACAAGCAAAATTTGATCACACCTATAAGTACTCTTTAGGTGTTAATCACATAGCGATGTGAACTAGATTATTGACTCTAGTAAACCCTTTGGGTATTGGTCACATGGCGATGTGAACTTTGGGTGTTAATCACATGGTGATGTGAACTATTGGTGTTAATCACATGGTGATGTGATCTAGATTATTGACTCTAGTGCAAGTGGGAGACTGAAGGAAATATGCCCTAGAGGCAATAATAAAGTTGTTATTTATATTTCCTTATATCATGATAAATGTTTATTATTCATGCTAGAATTGTATTAACCGGAAACTTACTACATGTGTGAAGACATAGACAAACAGAGTGTCACTAGTATGCCTCTACTTGACTAGATCGTTGAATCAAAGATGGTTAAGTTTCCTAGCCATGGACATGAGTTGTCATTTGATTAAGGGGATCACATCATTAGAGAATGATGTGATTGACTTGACCCATTCTGTTAGCTTAGCATTTGATCGTTTAGTATATTGCTATTGCTTTCTTCATGACTTATACATGTTCCTATGACTATGAGATTATGCAACTCCCGAATACCGGAGGAACACTTTGTGTGCTACAGGTGTCTCCGATGTTACTTGTTGAGTTGGCATAGATCAAGATTAGGATTTGTCACTCCGATTGTCGGAGAGGTATCTCTAGGCCCTCTTGGTAATGCACATCACTATAAGCCTTGCAAGCAATGTAACTAATGAGTTAGTTGCAAGATGATGCATTACGAAACTAGTAAAGAGACTTGCCGGTAACAAGATTGAACTAGGTATGGTGATACCGACGATCGAATCTCGGGCAAGTAACATACCCATGACAAAGGGAACAACGTATGTTGTTATGCCGTTTGACCGATAAAGATCTTCGTAGAATATGTAGGAGCCAATATGAGCATCCAGGTTCCGCTATTGTTTATTAACAGGAGATGTGTCTCGGTCATTTCTACATAGTTGTCGAACCCGTAGGGTCCGCACGCTTAACGTTCGGTGACGATCGGTATTATGAGTTTATGTGTTTTGATGTACCGAAGATAGTTCGGAGTCCCAGATGAGATCATGGACATGACGAGGAGTCTCGAAATTGTCGAGACGTAAAGATTGATATATTGGAAGGCTATATTCGGATATCAGAAAGGTTCCGAGTGATTCGGGTATTTTTCGGAGTACCGGGGAGTTACAGGAATTCGTCCGGGGAGTCAATGTGCCTTAATGGTCCTTAGTGGGAAGGAGAGGCAGCAGCCAGGAGTTGGCGCGCGCCCCTCCCAAGCCCAGTCCGAATTGGACAAGGGGTTTGGGGCGTGGCCCCTGTTGGGGAACGTAGTAATTTCAAAAAAATTCCTACGTACACGCAAGATCATGGTGATGGCATAGCAACGAGAGGGGAGAGTGTTGTCCACGTACCCTCGTAGACCGTAAGTGGAAGCGTTATGACAACGCGGTTGATGTAGTCATACGTCTTCACGATCCGACCGATCCAAGTACCGAACGTACGGCACCTCCGAGTTCAGCACACGTTCAGCTCGATGACGATCCCCGAGCTCCGATCCAGCAAAGCTTCGGGGATGAGTTCCGTCAGCACGACGGTGTGGTGACGATGATGATGCTCTACCGGCGCAGGGCTTCGCCTAAACTCCGCGACGATATGATCGAGGTGGAATATGGTGGAGGGGGCACCGCACACGGCTAAGGAACGATCCGTAGATCAACTTGTGTTGTTGTGCCTAGAGGTGCCCCCTGCCCCCATATATAAAGGAGCAAGGGGGGAGGGGGCGGCTGGCCTAGGAAGGGTGCGCCAAGGGGAGTCCTACTCCCACCGGGAGTAGGACTCTCTCCTTCCTTGTTGGAGTAGGAGAAGGGGGGAAAGAGGGGGAGAGGAGGAAGGAAAGGGGGGGGGGGCGCACCCCTTGTCCAATTCGGACCAGAGGGGGGCTGCGTGCCTCCTTTCTTTCGGCCTCTCTCCTCTATTCCCGTATGGCCCAATAAGGCCCATATACTTCCCGGCGAATTCCCGTAACTCTCCGGTACTCCGAAAAATACCCGAATCACTCGGAACCTTTCCGAACTCCGAATATAGTCGTCCAATATATCGATCTTTAAGTATCGACCATTTCGAGACTTCTCGTCATGTCCCCAATCTCATCTGGGACTCCAAACTCCTTCGGTACATCAAAACTCATAAACTCATAATAAAACTGTCATCGAAACCTTAAGCGTGTGGACCCTACGGGTTCGAGAACTATGTAGACATGACCGAAACACGTTTCCGGTCAATAACCAATAGCGGGACCTAGATGCCCATATTGGCTCCCACATATTCTACGAAGATCTTTATCGGTCAAACCGCATAACAACATACGTTATTCCCTTTGTCATTGGTATGTTACTTGCCCGAGATTCGATCGTCGGTATCTCAATACCTAGTTCAATCTCGTTACCAGCAAGTCTCTTTACTCGTTACGTAATGCATCATTTTGTAACTAACTCATTAGCTACATTGCTTGCAAGTCTTATAGTGATGTGCATTACCGAGAGGGCCCAGAGATACCTCTCCGACAATCGGAGTGACAAAACCTAATCTCGAAATACCGCAACCCAACATGTACCTTTGGAGACACCTGTAGTACTCCTGTATAATCACCCAGTTACGTTGTGACGTTTGGTAGCACCCAAAGTGTTCCTTTGGTAAACGGGAGTTGCATAATCTCATAGTTACAGGAACATGTATAAGTCATGAAGAAAGCAATAGCAACATACTAAACGATCAAGTGCTAGGCTAACGGAATGGGTCATATCAATCACATCATTCTACTAACGATGTGATCTCATTAATCAAATGACAACACATGTCTATGGTTAGGAAACATAACCATCTTTGATTAATGAGCTAGTCAAGTAGAGGCATACTAGTGACTATATGTTTGTCTATGTATTCACACATGTATTATGTTTCCGGTTAATACAATTCTAGCATGAATAATAAACATTTATCATGATATAAGGAAATAAATAATAACTTTATTATTGCCTCTAGGGCATATTTCCTACAGTCTCCCACTTGCACTAGAGTCAATAATCTAGTTCATATCGCCATGTGATTTAACACCAATATTCATATCTGTATATGATTAACACCCATAGTTCACATCGTCATGTGACCAACACCCAAAGGGTTTACTAGAGTCAATAATCTAGTTCACATCGCTATGTGATTAACACCCAAAGAGTACTAAGGTATGATCATGTTTTGCTTGTGAGAGAAGTTTAGTCAACGGATCTGTCATATTCAGAGCCGTATGTATTTTGCAAAATATTCTATGTCTACAATGCTCTGCACGGAGCTACTCTAGCTAATTGCTCCCACTTTCAATATGTATCCAGATTGAGACTTAGAGTCATCTGGATCAGTGTAAAAGCTTGCACCGATGTAACTCTTTATGACGAGCTCTTTTATCACCTCCATAATCGAGAAATATTTCTTTAGTCCTCAATAAGGATATTCTTGACCAATGTTCAGTGATCTACTCTTAGATCACTATTGTACTCCCTTGTCAAACACAGAGCAAGGTATACAATAGGCCTGTTTCACAGCATAGCATACTTTATAGAACCTATGACTGAGGCATAGGGAATGACTTTTCATTCTCTTTCTATTTTTTGCAATGGTCGGGTCTTGAGTCTTACTCAACTTCACACCTTGTAACACAGGCAAGAACTCCTTCTTTGACTGTTCCATTTTGAACTATTTCAAAAATTTATGAAGGTATGTACTCATTGAAAAATCTTATCAAGCGTCTTGATCTATCTATATAGATCTTGATGCTCAATGTGTAAGCAGCTTCACCGAGGTCTTGCTTTGAAAAACTCTTATTCAAGTATCCTTTCATGCTATCCAGAATTTCCATATCATTTCCAATTAACAATATGTCATCCACATATAATATTAGAAATGCTACAGAGCTCCCACTCACTTTCTTGTAAATACAGGCTTCTTCAAAAGTTTGTATAAAACCATATGCTTTGATCAACTCATCAAAGCATATATTCCAACTCCGAGATGCTTGCACCAGTCCATAGATGGATCGCTGGAGCTTGCACAATTTGTTAGCACCTTTAGGATTGACAAAACCTTCTGGTTGCATCATATACAACTCTTCTTTAAGAAAACCATTAAGGAATGTAGTTTTGTTTATCCATTTGTCAGATTTCATAAAATGCGGCAATTGCTAACATGATTCAGACAGACTTAAGCATAGATACGAGTGAAAAACTCTCATCGTAGTCAACACCTTGAACTTGTCGAAAACCTTTTGCGACAATTCTAGCTTTGTAGATAGTAACACTATCAGCGTCCGTCTTCCTCTTGAAGACCATTTAATCTCAATGTCTTGCCGATCATTGGGCAAGTCAATCAAAGTCCATACTTTGTTTTCATACATGGATCTTATCTCAGATCTCATGGCCTCAAGCCATTTTGCGGAATCTGGGCTCACCATCGCTTCTTCATAGTTCGTAGGTTCGTCATGGTCTAGTAACATAACTTCCAGAAAAGGATTACCGTACCACTCTGGTGCGGATCTTACTCTGTAAGACCTACGAGATTCTGTAGTAACTTAATCTGAAGTTTCATGATCATCATCATTAACTTCCTCACTAATTGGTGTAGTAGTCACAGGAACAGATTTCTGTGATGAACTACTTTCAAATGAAGGAGTAGGTACAATTACCTCATCAAGTTCTACTTTCCTCCCACTCACTTCTTTTGAGAGAAACTCCTTCTCTGTAAAGGATCCATTCTTAGCAACGAATGTTTTGCCTTTGGATTTGTGATAGAAGGAGTACCCAACAGTTTCCTTTGGGTATTCTATGAAGACGCACTTCTCCGATTTGGGTTCGAGCTTATCAGGTTGAAAACCTTTTTTCATATAAGCATCGCAACTCCAAACTTCAAGAAACGACAGCTTAGGTTTACTTCTAAACCATAGTTCATATGATGTCGTCTCAACAGATTTAGATGGTGTCCTTTTAACGTGAATGCAGCTGTCTCTAATGCATAACCCCAAAACGATAATGGTAAATCAGTAAGAGACATCATAGATCGCACCATATCCAATAAAGTGCGGTTACGATGTTCGGACACACCATAACATTGTGGTGTTCCAGGTGGCGTGAGCTGTGAAACTATTCCACATTGTTTTAATTGAAGACCAAACTCGTAACTCAAATATTTGTCTCCGTGATCAGATCACAGAAACTTTATTTTCTTGTTATGATGATTTTTCCACTTCACTCTGAAATTCTTTGAACCTTTCAACTATTTCAGACTTATGTTTCATCAAGTAGATATACCCATATCTGCTCAAATCATCTTGTGAAGGTCAGAAAATAACGATACTTGCCACAAGCATCAACACTCATTGGATCGCATACATCGGTATGTATTATTTCCAATAAGTAAGTAGCTTGTTCCATTGTTCCGGAGAACGGAGTTTTAGTCATCTTGCCCAAAAGGCACGGTTCGCAAGCATCAAATGATTCATAACCAAGTGATTCCGAAAATCCATCTTTATGGAGTTTCTTCATGCGCTTTACACCGATATGACCCAAACGGCAGTGCCACAAATAAGTTGCACTATCATTATTAACTTTGCATCTTTTGGCATCAATATTATGAGTATGTGTATCACTACGATCGAGATCCAACAAACTATTTTCATTGGGTGTATGACCAATTGAAGGTCTTATTCATGTAAACAGAATAACAATTATTCTCTAACTTTAAATGAATAACTGTATCGCAATAAACATGATCAAATCATGTTCATGCTCAACGCAAACACCAAATAACATTTATTTAGGTTTAACACTAATCCCAAAAGTATAGGGAGTGTGCGATGATGATCATATCAATCTTGGAACTACTTCCAACACTCATCGTTACTTCCCCTTCAACTAGTCTCTGTTTATTATGTAACTCCTGTTTCGAGTTACTAATCTTAGCAACCGAACAAGTATCAAATACTCAGGGGCTATTATAAACACTAGTAAGGTACACATCAATGACCTGTATATCAAATATACCCTTGTTCACTTTGCCATCCTTCTTATCCACCAAATATTCAGGGCATTTCCGCTTCCAGTGACTATTTCCTTTGCAGTGTAAGCACTCAGTTTTAGGCTTTGGTCCAGCTTTGGTCTTCTTCATGGGAGTGACAACTTGTTTGCCATTCTACTTGAAGTTTCCCTTTCTTTCCCTTTGCCCTTTTCTTGAACCTAGTGGTCTTGTCAATCATCAACACTTGATGCTCTTTCTTGATTTCTACCTTCGTCAATTTCAACATCACGAAGAGCTCGGGAGTCGTTTTCGTCATCCTTTGCTTACTATAGTTCATCACGAAGTTCTAGTAACTTAGTGATGGTGACTAGAGAATTCTGTCAATCACTATCTTATCTGGAAGATTAACTCCCACTTGATTCAAGTGATTGAAGTACCCAGACAATCTGAGCACATGCTTACTAGTTGAACGATTCTTTTCCATCTTTTAGCTATAGAACTTGTTGGAGACTTCATATCTCTCAACTCGGGTATTTGCTTGAAATATTAACTTCAATTCCTGGAACATCTCATATGGTCCATGACGTTCAAAACATCTTTGAAGTCCCGATTCTAAGCCGTTAAGCATGGTGCACTAAACTATCAAGTAGTCATCATATTGAGCTAGCCAAACGTTCATAATGTCTGCATCTGCTCCTGCAATAGGTCTGTCACCTAGCAGTGCATTAAGGACATAATTCTTCTGTGCAGCAATGAGGATAAACCTCAGATCACGGATCCAATCCGCATCATTGCTACTAACATCTTTCAACACAATTTTCTCTAGGAACATATCAAAATAAACATATGAAAGCAACAACGCAAGCTATTGATCTACAACATAATTTGCAAAATACTACCAGGACTAAATTCATGATAAATTTAAGTTCAATTAATCATATTACTTAAGAACTCCCACTTAGACAGACATCTCTCTAGTCATCTAAGTGATCACGTGATCCAAATCAACTAAACCATGTCTGATCATCACGTGAGATGGAGTAGTTTTCAATGGTGAACATCACTATGTTGATCATATCTACTATATGATTCACGTTCGACCTTTCAGTCTCCGTGTTCCGAGGCCATATCTGTATATGCTAGGCTCGTCAAGTTTAACCTGAGTATTCCGCGTGTGCAACTGTTTTGCACCCGTTGTATTTGAACGTAGAGCCTATCACACCCGATCATCACGTGGTGTCTCAGCACGAAGAACTTTCGCAACGGTGCATACTCAGGGAGAACACTTCTTGATAATTAGTGAGAGATCATCTTAAAATGCTACTGTCAAACAAAACATAATAAGATGTATAATAGATAAACATCATATGCAATCAAAATATGTGACATGATATGGCCATGATCATCTTGCGCCTTTGATCTCCATCTTCAAAGTACTGTCATGATCTCTATCGTTACCAGCACGACATCATGATCTTCATCATCTTGATCTATATCAATGTGTCGTCACATGGTCGTCTCGCCAACTATTGCTCTTGCAACTATTGCTATCGCATAGTGATAAAGTAAAGCAATTATTTCACACTTGCATCTTATGCAACAAAGAGACAACCATAGGGCTTCTGCCAGTTGCCGATAACTTCAACAAAACATGATCATCTCATACAACAACTTATATCTCATCACGTCTTGACCATATCACATCACAACATGCCCTGCAAAAACAAGTTAGACGTCCTCTACATTGTTGTTGCAAATTTTACGTGGCTGCTACGGGCTTAGCAAGAACCGTTCTTACCTACGCATCAAAACCACAACGATAGTTCGTCAAGTTGGTGCTGTTTTAACCTTCTCAAGGACCGGGCGTAGCCACACTCGATTCAGCTAAAGTGAGTGAGACAGACACCTGCCAGCCACCTTTAAGCACAAGTGCTCGTAACGGTGAAACCAGTCTCGCGTAAGCGTACGCGTAATGTCGGCCCGGGCCGCTTCATCTCACAATACCGCCGAACCAAAGTATGACATGCTGGTAAGCAGTATGACTTGTATCACCCACAACTCACTTGTGTTCTACTCGTGCATATAACATCAACGCAAAAAACCTGGCTCGGATGCCACTGTTGGGGAACGTAGTAATTTCAAAAAATTTCCTACGTACACGCAAGATCATGGTGATGGCATAGCAACGAGAGGGGAGAGTGTTGTCCACGTACCCTCGTAGACCGTTAGCGGAAGCATTATGACAATGCGGTTGATGTAGTCGTACGTCTTCACGATCCGACCGATCCAAGTACCGAACGTACGGCACCTCCGAGTTCAGCACACGTTTAGCTCGATGACGATCCCCGGGCTCCGATTAAGCAAAGCTTCGGGGATGAGTTCCGTCAGCACGACGGCATGGTGACGATGATGATGCTCTACCGGCGCAGGGCTTCGCCTAAACTCCACGACGATATGACCGAGGTGGAATATGGTGGAGGGGGGCACCGCACACGGCTAAGGAATGATCCGTAGATCAACTTGTGTTGTTGTGCCTAGAGGTTCCCCCCTGCCCCCGTATATAAAGGAGCAAGGGGGGAGGGGGCGGCCAGCCTAGGAGGGGCGCGCCAAAAGGAGTCCTACTCCCACCGGGAGTAGGACTCCCTCCTTCCTTGTTGGAGTAGGAGAAGGGGGAAAGAGGGGGAGAGGAGGAAGGAAAGGGGGGGCGCACCCCTTGACCAATTCGGACCAGAGGGGGGCTGCGCGCCTCCTTCCTTTCGGCCTCTCTCCTCTATTCCCGTATGGCCCAATAAGGCCCATATACTTCCCGGCGAATTCCCGTAACTCTCCGGTACTCCGAAAAATACCCGAATCACTCGGAACCTTTCCGAACTCCGAATATAGTCGTCCAATATATCGATCTTTAAGTCTCGACCATTTCGAGACTTCTCTTCATGTCCCCGATCTCATCCGGGACTCCGAACTCCTTCGGTACATCAAAACTCATAAACTCATAATAAAACTGTCATTGAAACCTTAAGCGTGCGGACCCTACGGGTTCGAGAACTATGTAGACATGACCGAAACACGTTTCCGGTCAATAACCAATAGCGGGACCTGGATGCCCATATTGGCTCGCACATATTCTACGAAGATCTTTATCGGTCAAACCGCATAACAACATACGTTATTCCCTTTGTCATCGGTATGTTACTTGCCCGAGATTCGATCGTCGGTATCTCAATACCTAGTTCAATCTCGTTACCGGCAAGTCTCTTTACTCGTTACGTAATGCATCATTTCGTAACTAACTCATTAGCTACATTGCTTGCAAGGCTTATAGTGATGTGCATTACCGAGAGGGCCCAGAGATACCTCTCCGACAATCGGAGTGACAAAACCTAATCTCGAAATACGCCAACCCAACATGTACCTTTGGAGAGACCTGTAGTACTCCTTTATAATCACCCAGTTACGTTGTGATGTTTGGTAGCACCCAAAGTGTTCCTATGGTAAACGGGGGTTTCATAATCTCATAGTTACAGGAACATGTATAAGTCATGAAGAAAGCAATAGCAACATACTAAACGATCAAGTGCTAGGCTAACGGAATGGGTCATATCAATCACATCATTCTACTAATGATGTGATCTCATTAATCAAATGACAACACATGTCTATGGTTAGGAAACATAACCATCTTTGATTAATGAGCTAGTCAAGTAGAGGCATACTAGTGACTATATGTTTGTCTATGTATTCACACATGTATTATGTTTCCGGTTAATACAATTCTAGCATGAATAATAAACATTTACCATGATATAAGGAAATAAATAATAACTTTATTATTGCCTCTAGGGCATATTTCCTTCAGCCCCCCTCTCCTTTTCTTCTCCCCTCCCCCATCCTTTCCCCCTTCTCCTAGTTGGACTAGGAAAGGAGGAAACCTACTCCTACTAGGTGTAGGAATCCTACTCCCTTGGCACGCCCCTCCTAGGGCCAGCCTCCTCGTCCCTCCCTCTTTTATATATGTGGGGAGGGGGCACCCCATAGAAACACAAGTTGATCATTGATCTTTTAGCCGTGTGCGGTTCCCCCCTCCACCATAATCCACCTCGGTCATATCGTAGCAGTGCTTAGGCGAAGCCCTGCGTCGGTAACTTCATCATCACCTTCATCACGCCATCGTGCTGACGAAACTCTTCCTTGACACTTTGCTGGATCGGAGTTCATGGGACGTCACCGAGCTGAACGTGTGTAGAACTTGCAGGTGCCGTGTGTTCGGTACTTGGATCAGTCGGATCGTGAAGATGTACAACTACATCAACCACGTTGTCATAACGCTTCCGCTTACGGTCTACGAGGGTACATGGACGACACTCTCCTCTCTAGTTGCTTTGCATCACCATGATCTTGCGTGTGCGTAGGATTTTTTTTGAAATTACTACGTTCCCCAATATCGAGTATGTTAAGGGCGTGCATAATTTTCTCGAAGTGGCTGAGGAAAACAAGGAGAATGGTTTTATGTGATGTCCATGCCCTATATGTGGGAATATGAAGTCTTACTCTGACCAGAAAATCATTCATAGCCACCTGCTTTATAAGGGTTTCATGCCACACTATAATGTTTGGACGAGGCACGGAGAAATAGGGGTTATGATGGAAGACAATGAAGAAGAAGAGGATGATGACAACTATGTGCCCCCGGAATACGGTGATGCTGCAATGGGGGAAGCTGCTGAAGATAAGAGGAACTAGACGATATTGTGCCCGTTGATGATCTTCGCCGGGTCATTGTTGATGCAAGGAGACAATACAAAAGTCAAAAGGAGAAGCTAAAGTTCGATCGCATGTTAGAGGATCACAAAAAAGGGTTGTACCCCAATTGCGAAGATTGCAACACAAAGTTCGGTACCGTACTGGAATTGCTGCAGTGGAAGGCAGAGAATGCTATGCCTGAAAAAGGATTTGAGAAGCTACTGAAAATATTAAAGAAGAAGCTTCCAAAGGATAACGAATTGCCCGACAGTATGTACGCAACAAAGAAGGTCGTATGCCCTATAGGATTGGAGGTGCCGAAGATACATGCATGCCCTAATGACCGAAACCTCTACCGCGGTGCGTATGAGGATTTGAACACACACCCGGTATGCGGTGCATTCCAGTATAAGATCAGACGAGATGACCCTAGTGATGTTGACGGCGAGCCCCCCCAGGAAGAGGGTTCCTGCGAAGGTGATGTGGTATGCTCCTATAATACCACGGTTGAAACGTCTGTTCAGAAACGAAGTGTTGGGGAACGCAGTAATTTCAAAAAAATTCCTACGCACACGCAAGATCTTTCATGGTGATGCATAGCAACAAGAGGGGAGAGTGTAGTCCATGTACCCTCGTAGACCGTAAGCGAAAGCGTTATGACAACACGGTTGATGTAGTCGTACGTCTTCACGATCCGACCAATCCTAGTACCGAAAGTACGGCACCTCTGCAATCTGCACACGTTCAACTCGGTGACGTCCCACGAACTCTTGATCTAGCTGAGTGTCGAGGGAGAGCTTCGTCAGCATGACGACGTGATGACGGTGATGATGAAGCTACTGGCGCAGGGCTACGCCTAAGCACTACGATGATCTGACCGAGGTGGATTATGGTGGAGGGGTGCACCGCACATGGCTAAAACAATGATCAACTTGTGTGTCTATGGGGTGCCCCCTCCCCCGTATATAAAGGAGTGGAGGAGGGGGAGGACCGGCCCTCTCTATGGTGCACCCTAGGGGAGTCCTACTCCCACCGGGAGTAGGATCCCCCCCTTCCAAGTAGCAGTAGGAAAGGAAAGAAGGAGGATAGAGGGAGGAAGGAAAGGGCACTACTACAAAAAGGGCTATAGATGGAATGGCCACTAATGGCGCACCTGTCATGTGGTGCGCCATTACTATATTCTAATGGCGCACCATGTCTCGGTGCACCATTAGTAATATATTACTAATGGCGCACCTGGTGCCTGGTGCGCCATTAGTAGTTTTAAAAAAACATAAAAAAAATTGTTACTAATGGCGCACCGTTGTATAGTGCGCCATTACTAGTTGACATAGTAATGGCGCACCACATCCGCCGTGCGCCATTAGTAGTTTTGAAAAAAAGTAAAAAAAAATAAAAAAATATTTGTTACTTATGGCGCACCATGTCTCGGTGCGCCATTACTAGTTTTAACTAGCAATGGCGCACTGTCCACTCGTGCGCCAGTACTAAGTTTTTTTTTAAAAAAATTCAAAAAAATATCAATTTTTTTTCAAAACTAGTAATGGCGCACCACCCCACGGTGCGCCATTACTAACTTGCCCCAACACCGAATGCAGCCCCTCGGGGGACCCCGTTAAACATTTTCAAAATCCCCAAAAACCTAACAGAAAAAAAGTTACGGGGCTTTCAAGATCTAGAGGCAAAAAAATTCAAAAAATTTCAAACTTACTAGTGGCGCACCGTGGATGTGGTGCGCCACTAGTAACAGAAAAAAATTGGTTTTGAATTTTTTTTGAATTTTTTTTCAAAAAATGATACGTAATATGACCGGAAGTTTGAAATATTTTTCAAAATTTCATCATAGTCATGAACATGAACAAAGTCCTAGACATCAACAAGGTATAATAGGATTGATATGCTAGATATATCAACAAGTGCCTGTGAAGTGAGCTGTTGCTGGTGTTGGATAGAACTCTGAAGTTAAGCGTGCTTGGGTTGGAGTAGTGTGAGGATGGGTGACCTGTCGGGAAGTTTGACCACGAAGTGCACTTCCATGTGGTGCGCCATTAGTATACCAGATACTAATGGCGCACCGTGGGCTATTCTAATGGCGCACCAACGGTGCGTCATTAGTATACCAGATACTAATGGTGCACCTCTAATGGCGTGGTACTAATGGCGCACCGGTAGTGCGCCATTAGTAGGCAAAACCGGTGCGCCATTAGTAGGCCTTTTTCTAGTAGTGGGGGGCCCGGCCCCCTCCCAATTCAGATTGGGCTTGGGGGGGGGGCGCCCCCTCCTAGGCTGCCTCCTCCTATCTCCCACTAAGGCCCAATAAGGCCCATACACTCCCCGGGGGGTTCCGGTAACCTCCCGATACTCCGGTAAATGCCCGAACTCACCCGGAACCATTCCAATGTCCAAACATAGCCATCAAATATATCGATCTTTATGCGTTGACAATTTTGAGACTCCTCGTCATGTCCGTGATCACATCCGGGAGTCCGAACAACCTTCGGTACATCAAAACACATAAACTCATAATACCGATCGTCACAGAGCGTTAAGTGTGCGGACCCTACAGGTTCGAGAACTATGTAGACATGACAGAGACTCATCTCCGGTAAATAACCAATAGCGGAACCTGGATGCTCATATTGGTTCCTACATATTTTACGAAGATCTTTATCGGTCAAACCGCATAACAACATACGTTGTTCCCTTTGTCATCGGTATGTTACTTGCCCGAGATTCGATCGTAGGTATCTCAATACCTAGTTCAATCTCATTACTGGCAAGTCTCATTACTTGTTCCGTAATGCGTCTTCCCGCAACTAACTCATTAATCACATTGCTTGCAAGGCTTATAGTGATGTGCATTACGGAGAGGGCCCAGAGATACCTCTTCGACAATCGGAGTGACAAATCCTAATCTCGATCTATGCCAACTCAACAAGTACCATCGGAGACACCTGTATAGCACCTTTATAATCACCCAGTTACGTTGTGACGTTTGGTAGAACACTAACACTACAAAAATAATACACTTCCGTGATGATACGTGTTTGTCACAGTAGGTCGCGTTTTTTGTCATGCATTACATCCATGACAATTTTATGACAGAATCAAGATAGTCATACCTATGCTGTCGTAGAAGTGTTCCATGACATTACCAAAATTATCTTCATGGAAGTGTCCACTTCCATGATGATAAATCGCGCATCGTAGAAGTGCTTTCGTCAAGGGTGACCGACACGTGGCATCCACCGTAACGGAACGCCATTAAGCTATCGGGTCCGATTTTTGATCCGATAACCCGTTAACAGCCCCGACCAATGGGGATTTTCCACGTGTAAAATCATCATTGGTTGGAGGAAACACGTGTTGGCTCACCGTTGGGACAGATGTCATCCACTCATTGGACCGAAGGCGCCTATGATATGTTGACACGTGGCACGGCCCAACAGAGGCCCATTCCTGTGAAAAGGCCGGCCCGTTTGACTTGGTCAAAAGGTGGCGAGCCGGCCCACAGAAAGCCTGTTAACGGCCTGTTCGCATATAGCCCATTTATAGCCCGCTAACACAGGGCCCGTTACGACCTCTCCGAGTTAGGCCCAGTCGCGTCATCTGGGCCGTCCAATATGATTCTAGCCCGTTTGATGGTGTCCTGGACTAGGGGGTACTCACCACGTCGTCTCCCGATCAGTTGGATTGGGCCGAGGACCCCCATGGCCGTATACTCATGGTCCAGTTCGGACAACCCCTACCGCATACAAGGAAGACTCTACAAGACTTGGCGCCCAAGACAAGGACTCTCCTAAACCCTAGGCCTCCCATGTCTTATATAAACCGAGGCTAGGCTAGTCAATAGACAATCTCATATTCATTACTACAATCTCGTGGTAGACCCGTGTACTCTGTACTACACCCGTATGAATGCAATCAAAAGCAACATGTAGGGTATTATCTCATCAAGAGAGCCTGAAGCTGGGTAAAACCCCGTGTCCATGTTACCATCGCTCCAAGATGCCTAGCTTAGGACCTCTACTACGAGATACGCCGAATATTGAACCATCATTGGTGATTTCATTGAGAACCTGCTAGGTGACCATCATGGATCGATGGGATGATCAGGTGATATTTTTCTAATCAAATCTATTTTGCACAAGTTAGTTTTTATGAGAATTGTCTCTGGTTTGCAAGCTTTGTCCTCAGATTCGGTCGAGATCAAGATCTAAAAATCTAGGACCAACGACGTGCTCCTACACGGCGTTTAGCATCCTACTCCGGTCCTTTGATCGACAGACAGGGGCATTTAATGGATTGTCAATCTGGCCCTGACAGCGCACGCAGTTCTTGATCACAGAGCCGAGCCCAAATCCACCACTGCCAGCGATTATCAAGCACTTGACTTACACCACGCATTACCTGGCGCAACGACGCCCATTGGGTCCGAAGAGAGTTAGGCTCAGCGCAACCACAGGGAGATTTGACATCCTTTTTTCATTTCCCCCTTTATATTATTTAATTAAGCAGGTAATGGACTTCGACTGCGTCAAGTGGTCTCTTCGGCAAGCCGACACCGTCGTCCCAATCGGCGTAAATCGGCTCACATGATCAACTTGTTGGTCGCTTTGCCATACCGACGTGTTCGGTTGCCTCGGGGACTTCAAGATCGCCAAGAAAGCTCCACCTCATCCAGTGTTCGGCACACATGCCATATTTCTTTTATTACTCACTTTGCATAAATAATTTATTATGCAACATTTTTTTTACTATTATCTACGGTTCGCACTATTTTTTGTGCACAGGAAAACGACCCGGGTCGGGCAGTGTTGCCACCTCGGCGTACTGACATACTACGTCATCTCGGCTGGACGGGGGGCATCATCAACACTTCGTTACCCCACACCGGGGACTTCGGCGTCACTGATGTCTACTAAACAACCTTCTTCTTGTAGACGTTGTTGGGCCTGCAAGTGCACAGGTTTGTAGGACAGTAGAAAATTTCCCTCAAGTGGATGACCTAAGGTTTATCAATCCGTAGGAGGCGTAGGATGAAGATGGTCTCTCTCAAACAACCCTGCAACCAAATAACAAAGAGTCTCTTGTGTCCCCAACACACCCAATACAATGGTAAATTGTATAGGTGCACTAGTTCGGCGAAGAGATGGTGATACAAGTGCAAAATAGATAGTAGATATAGGTTTTTGTAATCTGAAATAATAAAAACAGCAAGGTAACTAATGATAAAAGTGAGCGTAAACGGTATTGCAATGATAGGAAACAAGGCCTAGGGTTCATACTTTCACTAGTGCAAGTTCTCTTAACAATAATAAATAAGATAGGTCATATAACAATCCCTCAACATGCAACAAAGAGTCACTCCAAAGAGACTAATAGCGGAGAACAAACAAAGAGATTATGGTAGCGTACGAAACCACCTCAAAGCTATTTTTTCGGATCAATCTATTTAAGAGTTCGTACTAGAATAACACCTTAAGACACAAATCAACCAAAACCCTAATGTCACCTAGATACTCCATTGTCACCTCAAGTATCCGTGGGCATGATTATACGATATGCATCACACAATCTCAGATTCATCTATTCAACCAACACAAAGTACTTCAAAGAGTGCCCCAAAGTTTCTACCGGAGAGTCAAGAACGTGTGCCAACCCCTATGCATAGGTTCATGGGCGGAACCCGCAAGTTGGTCACAAAAACATACATCAAGTGGCACATGATATCCTATTGTCACCACAGATAAGCACGGCAAGACATACATCAAGTGTTCTCATAAAAGACTCAATCCGATAAGATAACTTCAAAGGGGAAAACTCAATTCATCACAAGAGAGTAGAGGGGGAGAAACATCATAAGATCCAACTACAATAGCAAAGCTCGGGATACATCAAGATCGTGCCATAGAGGGAACAGGAGAGAGAACACAAGAGAGAGAGATATCAAACACATAGCTACTGGTACATACCCTCAGCCTCGAGGGTGAACTACTCCCTCCTCATCATGGATAGCGCCGGGATGATGAAGATGGCCACCGGTGATGGATCCTCCCTCCAGCAAGGTGCCGGGAAGGGCTCCTGAGAGGTTTTTGGTGGCTACAGAGGCTTGCGGTGGCGGAACTCCCGATCTATCTTCTTCGTGGATGTTTTTAGGGTACGTGGGACTATATAGGCGAAAGAAGTCAGTCGGGAGGTGCTCGAGGGGTCCACGAGACAGGGGGGCGCGCCCTCCTATCTCGTGGAGTCCTCGAGTATCTTCTGACTTGAACTCCACGTCTCCAGGATGATATTCTTCCAAAAAATCACGTTGCCGAAGGTTTCATTCCGTTTGGACTCCGTTTGAAATTCCTCTTCTTCGAAATACTGAAACAAGCAATAAAACAACAATATGGGCTGGGCCTCCGGTTAATAGGTTAGTCCCAAAAGTAATATAAAAGTGTATAATAAAGCCCATAATCATTCAAAACAGATAATATAATAGCATGGAACAATAAAAAATTATAGATACGTTGGAGACGTATCAAGCTTCCCCAAGCTTAATTCCTGCTCGTCGTCGAGTAGGTAAATGATAAAAATAGAATTTTTTGATGTGGAATTCTACCTAGCATGATTATCAAAGTAATTTCCTTTATTGTGACATGAATTTTCAGATCCAAATGATTCAAAATAAAAGTTCATATTGATAAAAGAAATAGTAACACTTCAAGCATACTAATCAAAGTAATCATGTCTTCTCAAAATAACATTACCAAAGAAAGTTATCCCTACAAAATCATATAGTCTGGCTATTGCTCTATCTTCATCACACAAAGTATTTAATCATGCACAACCCCGATGACGAGCCAAGCAATTGTTTCATACTTTAATAATCTCAAACTCTTTCAACTTTCACGCAATACATGAGCGTGAGCCATGGACATAGCACTATATGTGGAATATAATGGTGGTTGTGAGGAAGACAAAAAAGGAGAATATAGTCTCACATCAACTAGGCGTATCAACGGGCTATGGAGATGCCCATTAATAGATATCAATGTGAGTGAGTAGGGATTGCCATGCAACGGATGCACTAGAGCTATAAATATATGAAAGCTCATCCAAATAAAACTAGTGGGTGTGCATCCAACTTGCTTGCTCACGAAGACCTAGGGCATTTTGAGGAAGCCCATCATTGGTATATACAAGCCAAGTTCTATAATGAAAAATTCCCACTAGTATATGAAAGTGACAACATATGAGACTCTCTGTTGGTGCCCTGGACTAGGGGGTACTCACCACGTCGTCTCCCGATCAGTTGGATTGGGCCGAGGATCCCCATGGCCGTATACTCATGGGCCAGTCCAGACAGTTGCCGCATACAAGGAAGATTCCACAAGACTTGGCGATCAAGACAAGGACTCCTCCCCCACCGGCGTATTCGGCTAGAACTCTTGTTATCTTAGGCCTCTGGTGCATTATATAAACCAAGGCCAGGCTAGTCGATAGAAACAACAACAACAACCATTACAAAAATCATACCATAGGCTAGCTTCTAGGGTTTAGCCTCCTTGATCTCGTGGTAGATATACTCTTGTAATATCCACATTATCATTATCAATCAAGCAGGACGTAGGGTTTTACCTCCATCAAGAGGGCCCGAACCTGGGTAAAACATCGTGTCCCTTGTCTCCTGTTACCATTGATCCTAAGACGCACTGCTTGGGAACCCCTACCCAAGATCCGCCGGTTTTGACACCGACATTGGTGCTTTCATTGAGAGTTCCGCCGTGTGATCGGCGAAAGGATCAATGGCTCGACTGCAGGTCAATTGCGACGTCGGCTTCTTCGTCGCCAGCTCGGCTGGTCACCGTGGCTTAACCAAGGACTGCGCCCTACCTCCGATCATCATGTTCGGATGAAGGCCTTCATCAACACCAACTCCGATCTCTATCAAGATCAGAGAGGAGTCATCCACGGAGCTCGGGGGCTCAACGTCAACATTGCCCTTAGGCGACCGTGCTGTTTTTCTAGACAGCAAATTTGTATCCGCCGCCACCGCCTCCTCGAGTGTCGCTTAAACGATTACTTCAGTGGAATTATGCGGAATTAAGTCTACAATAACCCTGCAAAACTTTCGTCGAGTTCCGATGGAGGAATCTCCGGCAATCTCCGATATACCGGAGCCCTGTTGAATCTGGACGAGAATCCGGACGAGTTTAGGGCGTGGTATCCAGCATCTAGCTCGGATGTCCTTTGGAGGATCCAACCGTTGATTTACTGCGGAATTCCCATATCTACCACATGCCAACAATTCAGCTCGATCCGACCATCCAAACTCCGGGAAACTTCCGATTAGTGCATCACTTTTTGGATCTGTTTTCTGCGCGAGAACGAATCCGACCCGAATTCATCTTCTTTATGAACGGGATCTCGGACATCCTTTTTGAAGGAAGTTTTCGTATGGGGTGTTGTGTTTTATTCTCAAACACATCCCAGTAGTATTAAAAGTATTCTTGCAATACGAACTTCACCGTCGTGTCGGTGTCAAACCAGCCCGACAACATCACTCCATGGCGGCCGACCTGCGTTAGACACGTCGTCGCTTTGTTGAGCCGAGCTCAATTTCTTCGGATCATCATCTCGGCAAACCGAACGAGAGTCCAGCATCGCGAAGGATAAATCATCACCAACATCGCCGCCCCACGGATTACACAAAGAGGGCATACCGGCATCGCCGCACGGTCGCTTCATCAAGCTGGCATCGATCACGTCACGACCTGCATCGGCAGGGCCGCACTATTGCTTCTTCAAGCTGGTGTCTATCACGCCGACCTACTTCGACATCTCGGCTGGACCGGGGGCTTCGCCATCTCTTCATCAACCTACTCCGGACACTTCGGCGTCACTAGCCGACTAGGCAATGGGCGCGCGGATCGAGTCCCAATTTTGGGAATCACCTTCGTTTGGATTGCTACAACAAATAAACCATGTGCTATTAATCCTAGTATTTCTTTTTGCTTGTTTGGGTTAATTTTTCCCAAGGAATTATTACTCTGGTTAGTCCATCATATGTACACAGGTCTATCAAATACTGGCCGCATTATCGATGGTCGCATGATGGTTCGGTCGGTTTCCGTACATAGTCCGGCGAACACCGCATCCGGAACTCGGACCGACCTGTGAATCCAGGCTTTGCCACGCCTTTATTGCATTACGCCGATGACCTGCATCGACATCGATTTTGGCGCCAGGCCATATTTCTTTTATTACTCACTTTGCATAAATTATTTATTATGCAACGATTTTTTTTACTATTATCTCTGGTTTGCACTATTTTTTGTGCACAGGAAAATGATCCAGCCGGACTATATCCTTTGACGTCACCTCGGCTGGACGGGGGGTTTCGTCAATACTTCATTACCCCATGCCAGGGACTTCGGCATCACTCTGCCGTCCTGCATTGACCATGCTATGTCACCACTTCACAGGGCCGAGCTCTTTGCTCCGCCACCTCGGGACAGGCTTGGGGGATGGAACCTTGTCCCACATCAAGCTCGGACCGCATCGTCAATACCGAACACATTAATCAGCTAAGTTGCCTTCATGCTCAAAGTTTTAAAATTTCTAACTTGTGTTCGGTTCGACCAAGCATTATACTTTCTCAGGAAAAAGTTGCTTATCTTCCTTGTCGAAACTTTGTTCGCACACACTTGACGCGCTACCTGCGCTCATTATACCTGGGGGCTTCTTTAACAGAATCTTATTAATTCGGGCTTTATGCCCAACACATGTGTCACACTTCCGCATGTATCTTTTATTCACCATTATATGCATCGATATGACTTAAGTTTTGGCCAAGCTGGGTTGCCTGGCTCCTGTGCTTACCCCTACGTTCCCGATTGTTCGACTAGGTGGTAAAGGGAGCACCTCTGCGATTGTTACTGCCGGGTCAGCCGGATGTGTACCTCAGACTGGGTGAAGCCGAAAGCTAGCGTTCTTAAGGGAATACTCGGTCGGTGAACTAAAAGATGATTTCTTACCTATTTATTTACCTGCCCCCAGATGTTTTTCTGCTCTTTTCGCAGTCCGGACATGCACTTTAGGGCATGCCTCCCAGGGAAAGGAACCCCTAACGGAACTATTCTCCCTGGAAGATGTTTCTTACTAACCATGTAATATAACATAACTAGTTGGGCACTTGTCTGATAAAGCACTAATGACCCCTACGCCTGGTCTCCACGCATGCCCCAGTTTTTATAACTGCGAGGGTATTCGGACACACTCCAGACTATTGGGTCCAGAGGTTGAAGCGAAAAGGTCCACTACGACGAACGATCTACAATCCGGCTAGAAGGCATTCTACGTGTCACCTTACATTTTATAGTCAACTTTTACCCAAGTCGCTTGGGGGCTCTTATGTTTATTTGAGCCATTTCATACTAAGTGTTTTTCTTCTTAGTCGTTGCAAAGTTAAAGCACGACAGAAGCACTTTTTTTCTAAAGTCCAATTTTCGGATTGGCACCGAACACTTGATCTTGTTCGGACGTCATGCTTTTACTGACGTTTTTTGGTTTTCCAAGCTTTTGGCACTTTTAACTATTTGTGTGTTTTCAGCACAAGTCTCACAGTGCAATGCCAGACACCTTTAGAGATTCGGCAAAAACATTCTCGGATATTGCTATATATGCATCAGCTTTGAATTGTGTCTTCGGTCAATAGTTGGGTTGCCCAGCTCCCGCGCTTGCCTCCTACATTCCGCTTTGTTCGGCTAGGTGTGCAAAGGGAGAACCACTGTGATTGTGCTTCCAGCTCGCATGGTCAAGCACCTCAGTGGAGAAAGCCGAAAACTGACTGTCACAATAGGTGTAAACTGGTCAGCGATCCGATGACTATATTAAATGACGGGCCATTCATAACATTGGCCGAAGTGTTTCCGGCTTGACCTCGACTGTCGCCGAACACTATCGGGGGCTATTAACTGGCCTCCCAAACTAAATCCTCGATATTTTGCTCTTACATTGGAGCAGAGGTTTCATGATCATGCTTAGCATGACAACCCAAAGAAAGGAACCGATAGCGGGACTATTTTCTCTGGAAGACATTTCTTCTGTTAAACAGTAATATAACATGTCTCTCCGCGTACCTTTGTTTATAAAACCGTATGGCTAGATTACCTTGTTTGTTGTAAATCTTTGCCCTCATAAAGGCTTTATAAAGAAGGACAAACACTCCTCGGCTATTGGCCGAGGAGGTGGAAGCCGATGGTCGGTCAACAAAGTTTTGTACAATGCGGATCCGAGCATTAATGACGTAAAGTACTTGGATACATAGAGTCATTACACATAATTTGTGATTTTACTATGGATATCGATCCTTAATTCGGCCTCCCGTGCCCGCATTAAGGCTCGGGGGCTACTGGGCTTTGGGCTTATTATTTACAAATATTAAAGGGGCACATCAATCCCCTGATCTGGTGTTGCCACCCGGCCAGTGTCTCGGGGGCTACTGCATTGCCTGTTCTATGCAGAAAATTTTAAGTGCAATACAGTTTCCGAGGAGATTTTGATCCTCAGGTTGGTCGGCCGCACCCAACCTGAGTATCGAGGACTGAGCGCGCCGCTTTTTGTGTCCCGAAGTATTCTGCCGAGCTAGGACTTGATCCTCAGACCGATTTTGCAAATCAACCTGAGTCTCAACAGCTACGGGGATCAGCGGTCTTATGTCATCCTTCATGTGTATCTCGGGTTTTAGACCGATACCCACCTTGAGGGCTACTGGCACCAATCAAAAATATTGACAAAAAATGGCCCACAGTCGGGGTGGTGCACCACCTCGGAAGCAGTCCGGAATAAAGCTCGGGCGCTAGTGGCTGGCTCCATAGAGGGCATTTCCGGCATTAAGCTCGACTAAACTCCTTCAACTTTTTTGGACCAAGATGATCTATGACATCTTGGATACAGTCCGGCGTTGGAGCTCGGATACGTAGTACGGCGTTAGAGCTCGGATACCGTCCGGCGTTGGAGCTCGGATACATAGTCCGGCGTTAGAGCTGGGAAGTAGTCCGTCATTGGTGCTCGGCTGCAAAGGATACCTCGAATGCAGTCCGGCGTTGGAGCTCGGACGCAAGAGAATGTTGCCACCCGGGAACAACTTCAAACCCGAGGCATGGCATAAAAATAACAAGGCATTGATAAAGGCCGTAAACTTAAAGGGGCTCCTCGGATACCCAACGCGTAAACTCATCGAATGCATTTCGGTGATCCTCAAGATAGAAGATGAGAAGATTTGTTGAACCATTTTTCAAGACCGGCGACCGAAGATGAAGAACAGTTCGGAAGAATCGAGGAGCGTCCCCACCTTGAAGACCAGTTCAGGGGGCTACTAACGGTGTTCTGGACTAGGGGGTACTCACCACGTCGTCTCCCGATCAGTTGGATTGGGCTGAGGATCCCCATGGCCTTATACTCATGGGCCAGTCCGGAAAGTTGCCGCATACAAGGAAGATTCCACAAGACTTGGCGATCAAGACAAGGACTCCTCCCCCACTGGCGTATTCGGCTAGAACTCTTGTTATCCTAGGCCTCTGGTGCATTATATAAACCGAGGCCAGGCTAGTCGATAGAAACAACAACAACAACCATTACAACAATCATACCATAGGCTAGCTTCTAGGGTTTAGCCTCCTTGATCTTGTGGTAGATCTACTCTTGTAATATCCACATTATCAATATCAATCAAGCAGGACGTAGGGTTTTACCTCCATCAAGAGGGCCCGAACCTGGGTAAAACATCGTGTCCCTTGTCTCCTGTTACCATTGATCCTAAGACGCACTGCTTGGGAACCCCTACCCAAGATCCGCCGGTTTTGACACCGACACTCTCTATCATGAAGATCATGGTGCTATTTTGAAGCACAAGTGTGGAAAAAGAGATAGTAGCATTGTCCCTTCTCTCTTTTCTCTCATTTTATTTTTTTATTTTTTCTCTTTTTTTTCTTTCTTTTTTTTCTTAGGCCTTCCTTTTTTTTCTTTTTGGCCTTTCTCTTTTTTTCTTCTTCTTTTTTTTCTTTTTGTAAAGTCCGAAGTCTCATCCCGACTTGTGGGGAAATCATAGTCTTCATCATCCTTTCCTCACTAGGACAATGCTCTAATAATGAAGATCATCACACTTTTATGGATTTACAACTCAAAGCTAGAACAAGATATGACTCTATATGAATGCCTCCGGCGGTGTACCGGGATATGCAATGAATCAAGAGCGACATGTATGAAGATTATGAAGGTGTCCTTGCCACAAATATGATGTCAACTACATGATCATGCAAAAAGCAATATGACAAAAGTAATGTGTGTCATAATGACAATGAACGGAACGGTGGAAAGTTTCATGGCAATATATCTCGGAATGGCTATGGGAATGCCATAATAGGTAGGTATGGTGGTTGTTTTGAGGAAGGTATATGGTGGGTGTATGGTACCGGCGAAAGTTGCATGGCACAAGAGAGGATAGCAATAATGGAAGGGTGAAAGGGTGCGTGTAATCCATGGACTCAACATTAATCAAAAGAACTCATGCACTTGTTGTAAAAATTTAGAAGTCATCAAAAACCGAAGCACTACGCGCATGCTCCTAGGGGGATAGATTGGTAGGAAAAGACCATCGCTCGTCCCTGACTGCCACTCATAAGGAAGACATTCAATAAATAAAATTGTGCTCCAACTTCATCACAAAGCGGTTCACCATACGTGCATGCTACGGGAATCACAAACTTCAACACAAGCATTCTTTAAATTCATAATCAGCCAACTAGCATGACTTTAATATCACTACCTCCATATCTCAAAACAATTATCAAGCATCAAATTGATCATAGCATCCAATTCACTTTCTATGATAGTTTTCATTCAAAGTACCATGCCGTTTAAGACTCTCAAAATAATATAAGTGAAGCACTAGAGCAAACGACAAATTACTCCAACAAGATATAAGTGAAGATCAATGAGTAGCTAAATAATTATGCAACTATGTGAAGACTCTCTCTCATTAAAGAATTTCAGATCTTGGTATTGTATTCAAGCAGCAATCAAAAGAAAATAAAATGACAATGCAAGGATAGCACAACTCATGTGAAGAAGCAAAAACTTAGGCTCAACCGATACTAACCGATAGTTGTTGAAGAAGAAAGGTGGGATGCCTAACGGGGCATCCCCAAGCTTAGATGCTTGAGACTTCTTGAAATATTATCTTGGGGTGCCTTGGGCATCCCCAAGCTTGAGCTTTTATGTCTCCTTAATTCCTCTCATATCATGGTTTCTCTTCTTTTTATCAAAAGCTTCATTCACAACAAACTCAACAAGAACTCGTGAGATCGGTTAGTATAAACCAATGCAAAACCTTATCACTTTCTACTATAAAAAATCACTAAAATTATTATTCAACATTGAATACTAAATGCCTCTGCATATTTAATACTCCTATCCTCAAATAGAATCATTACACAAGCAAACAAATGCAAACAATGCAACCATAACAGCAATCTGTCAAAACAGTACTGTCTGTAAAGAATGCAAGGGTATCAATACTTCCCTGACTACAAAAATTATGAACTAAAATTCCCACTGTAATAAATTTATCAGATCTTAATATGCAAAAAGAATCAACGTTATACTATGCTCTTACTTTTCTAGGGAATTTTTGCAACAGCGGTAAACTTTCTGTTTCCAAACAGCATCATGTATACTAGCAAAATAAGCATGGCAAAGGCTATCCTTGACTTTTTTATTGAAACTAAAGATGGAAAACATTATTCTAACTAACAGAAAGCAAATACTAACAAAATAAAATGACGCTCCAAGCAAAACACATATCATGTGGCGAATAAAAATATAGCTCCAAGTAAAGTTACCGATGAACGAAGACGAAAGAGGGGATGCCTTCCGGGGCATCCCCAAGCTTAGGCTCTTGGTTGTCCTTGAATATTACCTTGGGGTGCCTTGGGCATCCCCGAGATTAGGCTCTTGCCACTCCTTATTCCATACTCCATCGTATCTTTACCCAATACTTGAAAACTTCAACCACACAAAACTCAACACAAAACTCGTAAGCTCCGTTAGTATAAGAAAATAAAACCACCACTTAGGTACTGTAATGAACTCATTCTAAATTCATATTGGTGTAATATATACTGTATTATAACTTCTCTATGGTTCATACCACTTAATACTAGCCATAGATGCATGAAAATAAGCAAACAACACATAGAAAACAGAATCTGTCAAAAACAGAACAGTCTGTAGTAATCTGTATCAAACGTATACCTCTGTAACCCAAAAAATTATGAAATAAATTGCTGGACCTGATTAATTTGTATATTAATCATCTTCAAAAAGAATCAACCTAAAAGCACTCTCCAGTAAAACATGGAAGCTATTCTTGTCAGCGCAAAGTTTCTGTTTTTCACAGCAAGATCATAAAGACTTCACCCAAGTCTTCCCAAAGGTTCTACTTGACACTTTATTGAAACAAAAGCTATATAACATGATTACTACAGTAGCATAATCATGTGGACACACAAAAACAGTAAGGGTAAATATTGGGTTGTCTCCCAACAAGCGCTTTTCTTTAATGCCTTTCTAGCTAGGCATGATGATGACAATGATGCTCACACAAAAGATAAGAATTGAAACAAAAAGAGAGCATCATGAAGAATATGACTAGCACATTTAAGTCTAACCCACTTCCTATGCATTGGGATTTTGTGAGCAAACAACTTATGGGAACAATAATCAACTAGCATAGGAAGGTAAAACAAGCATGGCTTCAAAATTTTCAACACATAGGGAGGAAACTTGATATTATTGCAATTCCTACAAGCATATGTTCCTCCCTCATAATAATTTTCAGTAGAATCATGAATGAATTCAACAATATAACCAGCACATAAAGCATTCTTTGCATGATCTACAAGCATGGAAAATTTACTACTCTCCACATAAGCAAAATTCTTCTCATTCGGAATGGTGGGAGCAAACTCAACAAAATAACTATCATGTGAAGCATAATCCAATTGAAAACTAAAATCATGATGACAAGTTTCATGGTTATTTTTATTCTTTATAGCATATAAGTCATCACAATAATCATCATAAATAGCAACTTTGTTCTCATAATCAATTGGAACCTCTTCCGAAATAGTGGAATCATCACTAAATAAAGTTGACACTCTTCCAAATCCACTTTCATATTCGTCACAATAAGATTCAACATCCTCCAAAATAGTGGGATCAATACTACCTAAAGCTGACACTCTTCGAAACCCACTTTCATCAATATAATCATCATAAATAGTAGGCATGCTTTCATCATAACAAATATTCTCATCAAAACTTGGGGGACAAAAAATATCATATTCATCAAACATAGCTTCCCCAAGCTTGTGGCTTTGCATATCCTTAGCATCATGGATATTCAAGCAATTCATACTAACAACATTGCAATCATGCTCATCATTCAAAGATTTAGTGACAAACATTTTATAGATTTCTTCTTCTAGCACTTGAGCACAATTTTCCTTTCCATCATACTCACGAAACATATTAAAAAGATGAAGCGTATGAGACAAACTCAATTCCATTTTTTTAGTTTTATTTTATAGACTAAACTAGTGATAAAACAAGAAACAAAAAGATTCAATTGCAAGATCTAAAGATATACCTTCAAGCGCTCACCTCCCCGGCAACGGCACCAGAAAAGAGCTTAGTTGCCGAGGTGTGAGTGCCGTTTACCTAGCCTCCCCGGCAACGGCGCTAGAAAAGAGCTTGATGTCTACTATCCAACCTTCTTCTTGTAGACGTTGTTGGGCCTGCAAGTGCACTGGTTTGTAGGACAGTAGCAAATTTCCCTCAAGTGGATGACCTAAGGTTTATCAATTCGTAGGAGGCATAGGATGAAGATGGTCTCTCTCAAACAACCCTGCAATCAAATAACAAAGAGTCTCTTGTGTCCCCAACACACCCAGTACAATGATAAATTGTATAGGTGCACTAGTTCGGTGAAGAGATGGTGATACAAGTGCAAAATAGATAGTAGATATAGGTTTTTGTAATCTTAAATAATAAAAACAGCAAGGTAACTAATGATAAACGTGAGCGTAAACAGTATTGCAAAGATAAGAAACAAGGCCTAGGGTTCATACTTTCACTAGTGCAAGTTCTCTTAACAATAATAAAATAGATAGATCATATAACAATCCCTCAACATGCAAAAAAGTGTCACTCCAAAGACACTAATAGCGGAGAACAAACGAAGAGATTATGGTAGGGTACGAAACCACCTCAAAGCTATTCTCTCGGATCAATCTATTCAAGAGTTCGTACTAGAATAACACCTTAAGACACAAATCAACCAAAACCCTAATGTCACCTAGATACTCCATTGTCACCTCAAGTATCCGTGGGCATGATTATACTATATGCATCACACAATCTCAGATTCATCTATTCAACCAACACAAAGTACTTCAAAGAGTGCCTCAAAGTTTCTACCGGAGAGTCAAGAACGTGTGCCAACCCCTATGCATAGGTTCATGGGCGGAACCCACAAGTTGGTCACCAAAACATACATCAAGTGGCACATGATATCCCATTGTCACGACAGATAAGCACGGCAAGACATACATCAAGTGTTCTCATAAAAGACTCAATCCGATAAGATAACTTCAAAGGGGAAAACTCAATTCATCACAAGAGAGTAGAGCGGGAGAAACATCATAAGATCCAACTATAATAGCAAAGCTCAGGATACATCAAGATCGTGCCATAGAGGGAACACGAGAGAGCACACGAGAGAGAGAGATATATCAAACACATAGCTACTGGTACATACCCTCAGCCTCGAGGGTGAACTACTCCCTCCTCGTCATGGATAGTGTCGAGATGATGAAGATGGCCACCGGTGATGGATCCCCCCTCCGGCAGGGTGCCGGGAAGGGCTCCCGAGATGTTTTTGGTGGCTACAGAGGCTTGCGACAGCGGAACTCCCAATTTATCTTCTCCGTGGATGTTTTAGGGTACATGGGACTATATAGGCGAAAGAAGTCGGTCGGGAGGTGCGTGAGGGGTCCACTAGACAGGGGGCGCGCCCTACAGGGGGGGCGCCCTCCTATATCGTGGAGTCCTCGAGTATCTTCTGACTTGAACTCCACGTCTCCAGGATGATATTCTTCGAAAAAATCATGTTACCGAAGGTTTCATTCCGTTTGGACTCCGTTTGACATTCCTTTTCTTCGAAATACTGAAACAGGCAATAAAACAACAATATGGGTTGGGCCTCCGGTTAATAGGTTAGTCCCAAAAGTAATTTCAAAGTGTATAATAAAGACCATAATCATTCAAAACAGATAATATAATAGCATGAAACAATAAAAAATTATAGATACGTTGGAGACGTATCAGTCACTCTGTCGGCCTGCATTGGCCGTACTATGTCACCACTTCGGATTGCCGAGCTCTTCGCTTCGCCACCTCGGGACCAGCTTGGGGGCTGGGACCTTGTCCCGCCATAAGCTCAGACCGCGTCATCAATGCCGAACACATTAACCAGCTAAGTCGCTTTCATGCTCAAAGTTCTAAAATTTTAAATTTTGTTCGGTCCGACTGAGCATTATACTATTTTTTAGCAAAAAGTTGTTTGTAAAAAACTTCTTTGTCCAAACTTTGTTTGTGACATGCAAATTCAAATACCCTGTTTACTTGGGGGCTCCCTTACTGGAGCTTTTGCTCTTGCATATGATTATACTTGTACGGCTTCGTTCCTGGTTCGTGTATTATGCCACAATATGCACCATATTGACCTAAGTGATTTGCAAGCTGGGTTGCCTCGCTCTTGCATTTACCCCTATGTTCCCGATTGTTCGGCTAGGGAGTAAAGGGAGCACCTCTGCGATTGTCACGATCGGGTCACCAGAGCCGGACCTCAGACTAGGTGAAGCCGAAAGCTAGCTCTCTTACTATTTTCAATAATGGTCGGCACACAACGGAACTCATGAGTACAAAAAATCTATTGCACAAGTCTCATAGTGAGCAACCGAAGAAAGGTATCGGTGGGGGTACTATTTTCTTCGAAGATGCTTCTTACACTTCGTCGGCAATATAGCATAAGTTCCCTGAGCGCGCTTTTTCTGTTACAGCCTTATAGCCTGATTGCATGGTTATCGGAAACACTGTCGATATTCTCGACAGGTGGAGTACATAACACTTTTCGGTCCTTGACCGAAGAGGGAGAAGCCGACGGTCGGTTAAGACGCGTATAAAGTTCGAGTGAACACAAATATGATATAAGTAATTCGGTACATAGATTCATTATACATACAATTCTTTTTCTCAAGTCACTTGGGGGCTCTTACATTTATGTGAGCTATTTTATAATAAGTGTTCTTCTTCTTAGTCGTTGCAAAGTCCTTTTTCTATCACTCCTTTTTTCGACACGAGTGTGTGGTCAATAGCCGGGGGCCTAATTTCCCTCTCACAGCCGCTAAAGTTTGCTAAACTGGCCTAACAAGAAGTACTCCGCCTTCGGATAGGAGGTTGAAGCCGTAGGCTGACCCGCTTGAAGTCTTGAGATAGGATGTGTCATGATAAAGCATGACAGAAGCACAATTTTTTCTAAGACCAATTTTCTGATTGGCACCAAACAATTGATCTAGTTCGGATGTTGAGTTTTTACTGACGTTTTTTGGTTTTCCAATCCTGCGACACTTTTCAACTATTTGTGTGTTTTCCGCACAAGTCTCGCCGTGCAACGCCGGACACCTTTAGAGATTCGGCAATAAATTCTCGGATATTGCTATATATGCATCAGTTTTGAATTGTGTCTTCGATCAATAGCTGGGTTGCCCGGCTCCTGTGCTTGCCTCCTATGTTCCGCTTTGTTCGGCCAGGTGTGCAAAGGGAGAACCACTGCGATTGTGCCTCTAGCTTGCATGGTTAAGCACCGCAATGGAGAAAGCCGAAAACTGACTATCACAATAAGCGTAAACTGGTCAGCGGTCTGATGAATACATTAAATGAAGGGCCGTTCATAACATTGGCCGAAGTGTTTACGGCTTGACTTCGGCTGTCGCCGAACACTAACCAGGGGGCTACTTGCTGGCCTCCCAACTTTAAGCTCCTATGACTAAGTGAAAGTTATAAAGCCCGCATATCTGATTGCCTCGTTTCCGCCAACCCAACCGCCTTCGGGCACCGAGACGTCGGCTAAGGGTTGTTTTGTTATTTTGCAAACACTCTATGTAGCATCTACAAGGGGGTAGAAGCCGATGATGGACCACTTTCAAATTATAAACGGTTGCAACGAAAGTAAAAATTTGGGTTCATTTAGACCACAGAGTTTGGAACCTTTCCCCGAACTAAATCCTCAGTATTTTCCTCCCACGTTGATCGGAGCTGAGGTTTCATGATCATGCTTAGCATGACAACCCAAAGAAAGGAACCAATAGCGGGACTATTTTCTTTGGACGATGTTTCTTATGTTAAACAATAAATATAACATGTCTCTCTGCGTACCTTTGTTTATAAAACCATATGTCCGGATTGCCTTGTTCGCCGTTAATCTTTGCCCTCATAAAGGCTTTATAAAGTAGGACAAACACCCCTCGGATGCTGGCCGAGGAGGTTGAAGCCGATGGTCGGTCAACAATGTTTTGTACAATGCGGATTTGAGCATTAATGACGTAAAGTACTTGGATACATAGAGTCATTACATATAATTTTACTATGGATATCGATCCTTAATTTGGCCACCCGTGCCCACATTAAGGCTCAGGGGCTACTGGGCTTCATGCTTATCATTTACAATTATTAAAGGGGTACATCGACCCCCTGATCTGGTGTTGCCACCCGACCAGTGTCTCGGGGGCTACTGCATTGACAATCCAATGCAGAAAATTTAAAGTACAATATAGTTTTCGAGGAGATTATTATCCTCAGATTGGTTGGCTGCACCCAACCTAAGTCTCGAGGACTTTGCACACCGCGTTTCTATTCCTAAGTATGCTGCCGAGCTGGGAATTGATCCTCAGGCTGATTTTATGAATCGACCTGAGTCTCAGGGGCTACTAGGGTCAGGGGTTTGATTTTTTCCTTCAGGTGCATCCCGGATATTAGGCCAACACACACCTTGAGGGGTTCTGGCTATATATCTCGGCAGAGATTACATTGCACAATTCGGAATTAAATTCATAAAAGTCAGCCCATGGCCGAGGTGGTGCACCACCTCGGATACAGTCCGGTGTTGGTGCTCGACTATAATAGACACCCCGGAAGCAGTCCGACATAAAGCTCGGACGCTAGTGGCTGGATCCGTAGAGGGCATTTTTGGCATTAAGCTCGGCTAAACTCCTTCAACTTTTTTGAACCAAGGTGATCTATGACACCTCGGATATAGTCCGACATTGGAGCTTGGACATAGTCCGGCATTGGAGCTTGGAAATAGTCCAGCGTTGGAGCTTGGACATAGTCCGGCGTTGGAGCTCGGATACATTTCGGCGTTGGAGCTCGGAAGCGGTCCGGTGTTGGTGCTCGGCTGCTAAAGATACCTCGAATGCAGTCCGGCGTTGGAGCTCGGAAGCAAGAGGATGTTGCCGCTCGGGAATAACTTCAAACCTGAGGTATGGCATAAAAATAACAAGGCATTGATAAAGGCCGAAAACTTAAAGGGCTCCTCGGATACCCGACGTGTAAACTCTTCGGAGTCACCTCGGTGATCCTCAAGATCAAAGACGAGAAGATTTGTTGAACTAGTTTTCAAGACCAATGACCGAAGGTGAAGAACAGTTCGGAAGAATCGAGGAGCATCCCCAACTTGAAGACTGGTTCAGGGGGCTACTGACGGTGTCCTCGACTAGGGGGTACTCACCACGTCATCTCCCGATCAGTTGGATTAGGCCGAGGACCCCCATGGCCGTATACTCATGGGCCAGTTCGGACAACCCCTGCCGCATACAAGGAAGACTCCACAAGACTTGGCGCCCAAGACAAGGACTCTCCTAAACCCTAGGCCTCCGGTGTCTTATATAAACCGAGGCCAGGCTAGTCAATAGACAATCTCATATTCATTACTACAATCTCGTGGTAGACCCATGTACTCTGTACTGCACCCATATGAATACAATCAAAAGCAGCATGTAGGGTATTATCTCATCAAGAGAGCCCGAAGCTGGGTAAAACCCCGTGTGCATGTTACCATCGCTCCAAGACGCCTACTTTAGGACCCCTACTATGAGATACACCGGATATTGAACCGGCACAGTTTTAAATTCCGGCCCATGACTTCTTTCGGCGCATATGAGGCCCTTTGTAACTCTTGGCCCATTAACGGCCCGTGGTGAAACTGGCCCGTAATGAACAGAGTATCACTTTATACCCATTAACGACCCGTTATTCCATTGGGCCGTTTCCAGCCCAAGTTAACTTTTGGCCTTCTCAGGGCCCATTGGTTCTTGGGCTCATTTGCAGCATTCAGTTACATACGGCCCGTTACTGTCATTTTCTGCTTGTGGGCCAAATTCAGCCCGTCGTTGCAGTCGGCCTGTTTGTGGACCATTAATACGTTGGGCCGTTTTCATGTAAAAAATCCCGTTGGGCTATTTTCATAGACTTATCAAATATGGCCTATTAACGGCCCGTTATTGTCCATGAACAGTACGACCCATGATTGGCAGAATGACGATATGCCCAGTAGAAGGCCCATGGATCCTACGGCCCGTATGAGGCCCATGGATCGTACGGCCATTAGAAGGCCAGTGGATTGCACGGCTCGTAGAAGGCCCATGGACCCTAAGGCCCGTAGAAAGCCCATGAATCCTAAGGCCCGTAGAAGGCCCGTATAGAAGGCCAATGGATCCTACGACCTGTATAGAAGGCCAATGGATCCTACGGCCGGAAGAAGGCCCATGGAACATACGTCCTGCAGGAGGCCATGGTTACAACAGTCCGTGTGTTGGCAAGATTATTTTGGCCTAGTTACCTAAAATAGGCTATTGTGGCCACTAGAAAAACATAGAAAAAGAACTGCAGTGACTACAAGCAAAAAACTAAATAAGACAATAAGGAAATAAATAAGCAAGCAATAAACGCTAGCCTATTACCACTATTACACATATTACATCCACTGGGCATCAAAGTTCGCCACCAGTGCAAATATATGGAACAAAGCAGCATATTACATACACTGGCCGTCAAAATTGGCCACCAGTGCAAATAAACGCGGCAACAAAACAAGAGGATAACTGAAACAACTTCAAAAGAGCTCAAGAAACGTTATCCTGGGTATCCACCATGCTGGCAATAAGCTTAGCAAGCTTATTAGCTTTGTCCTGTTTGGTGCTAAAATCATCCAACGCTTGCTGTTGCACCAGAAAGTATGCATCTGAATGCTCCAGGGACTTCCGCAGTCCTTCCGCTTCTTGTCGCAGCACAACTGATTGATGTCTTTCAGCTTGTAGTTGAGACTCAAGAAACCGAACTTATTCAGACAGTGAGTTTGAATAGCTTGTGCAAGCGGTAGTGGCCAGTAACTCGAACACTAAACCGAGACAGGACTTTGGGGTTATCTTGCTGTCTTCAAGATAGTCTTCCTTAGCTGTTTTATCAGCTTTTTTGGAGACCAACAAGGATGTGTCACTATCCTGAACCTTATCTGCATTACTTCCTTTGCCATTGCTTAATAAGGCACTCTTCCCCAATATTCTGTCAACATTCTAAAAGAAGAAACAAGCAGACACATAACAAGTTTAGCCATTGATGTTGGGTACTACAGTGTATGCCTCTCACAATCTGACACCGAATGGACTAATGCATGTCGACCGAGGGTATGTTGGATTAGTCAAAAGGCGTAAGCAAGCTTCACCTTGTCCTGCAAGCTTCTCCATGTTCTGCGAGTTGATGGGACACATCGAAAAGTAGTGCTAGTCCATACTCCCTCCTTTCCGGTTAATATGGCTTAATATTTTTTGCAGGTAAATGAGAGAGCTTTATTCATATATAAGCATTCTGAGGACGATCAGCCAAGACACTGGTCACTAGGAAGCGAGGTATCCCGCAAGAAAAGAAGTAGGAAGCGAGGTGTTTCATCAAGCCAGCTCTCGGCCACATTCAAAGTGCAGCAAGCACGGTTCGCACAAAGATGCGCCACAAGGTTTGCTGACCTGTTTACATGCTGAATAACAAAAAAAGAGGAAATATTACCGAGCACTCCTATTTGTAACAGGATATGAGCCAGAATTAAGCAAGAATTGTGGCGAGTGTTCCATGCAATCAACTTCCATTATCACATGTGAGAACCCTCGGAGAGAACCAAATGTGTTGAAGATTGCTTTAGCACATTTTAAAAATATAATAAGAGTGCAGACGCTCCTCCATCCGGTTCCTAGTACTAGTATAGTGCATACTTGGCTCTTTGCCTCTTCGGAAGGTCCAACAATGATGATACTACAGTACAATATGCTTCTGGCAATCTGACACTCATTGAACTGCCGCACGTCCGCCGCGAGGGCTAGGGCGAGGGAGAGGGAGAGGTAGAGGGCGCTGTAGTCAAAACCCTCTCCTCGTCCTGCAAGCCACCATGCGCATGGGCGAGGGAGAGGTCTAATAGTAAGCAAGGTTCTCCTCGTTCAGCGATTTGAGGGGACACATCAAAGCAGTAACTATCCTACTTTGCGCTTGGCTGTTCGCCTCTTCGGGAAGTCAAACAATAATAGTAGTACTAGTATAGTGTATGCTTCTGGCAATCTGACACCGAATTAACTGTTGCACGTCCACAACATTACTCAAAAGTTTCTCCTTGTCCTGCAAGCCACTGCGCGCAAACTTCTCCTGTCCTGCAAGCTTCTCCTCATTCAGCAAGTTGATGGGACACAACAAAGTAATGCTAGTCCATACTTCCTCCTCTCCGGTTAATATGGCTTAATTTCAAACGAGATAAATACACTGTCTGTCACTGTATATTTGTAAAAATACAGTCAGTGGACTTCATAATACGCTCATTGTGCTCAATATATACATTTTCCGGTCTTTATACGGTCACTAGCTCAGCCTGGCTGAGTATGTGTGTGCATGCACGTGTAGGTTGACCACTTGAGCGTGACCGTGCGTGTTCCATCGTGTGCTCGGACATGCATGCATTAGGGCGCCCCACGCATTTTTGCGTCCATCTGTACGTGTCACTGTTGCATACACGTAGGGGGAGTACGTGTAGGGGCCACTAAGGAGCAGTCAAATCACACAGTAAGTTAGTCGGAAGAAGCAACCATCATTTCACTCTTCAATGACATGTACGCAATATAAAATGGTTGATATGGAGAGAAAAAGAAAACCACTATATATACACTAGCAGGAGCCTAAGCTACAAGTCTGCTTGCTTGGGTTGCTCTCTTCACAATCATAGAATGACGGTAGCCCCACCGCTGGTCACATATCCGGCCTGATCCTGCAGCTCAGGAAGGGAACAATGTTCTGCGTAGACGCGATCGACATCGGCGAGGGAGAAAACTCATAGTCGGTGCATCCCAATCGGGGATCTCCGCGGTATGGGCCGATGTCGCGTCCCAACCGCCCTTCTAGCTACAGCCCGACGTCCCAGGTAGTCCATCTTCCTTTTGGAGCCGGCTTGCTCCACTGCCGCAGCTCCCCACGTAGCTCCATCTCCATTTCGATCTTTCTCTACTTCTACCGGCTTCTACTTGTGATGAGTTTATGTCTCATGAACTAGTGCCAGTACCATTATTCTAATCACACTTCTTCAATAGCTTTGCCATCAGGGATGCTCAGCTCGATTTTAGTGGAACTGCACAAAAGCATCATATGATCCGAGGGTGCCAGCCATCTTTCCTTCGACAGGTTCTACCTGGCCAGGAAATTAAATCCTGTTTAGGGTCTAGGGTTTAAGTCGTAGTGAACCCATCAGTAGTTTTTCTTTCGTACACGCTCTCACAACTTTTGTCTTTAGTTCTGAAGTAAATATTGGCTATGATCTGTGAATCATTGAGATGCATTAGCATGCGTGTTAGTTTTCCTTTGTATTTGATGGAATGTTGTCACAGGGCAACCTTGGAGTAGGAATGAAAATGGACTGGAAAGTTTCCGTTTTTCCGGAGAAAAAATTGAAACAGAGAGAAACCAATGTTTCTTTATGTTGGATCGCGCCATCGAGCAAAACCAATGTGTAAATCACGTCTATCGCGTTCGTGTCTCACCCTCCTCCACGGCTCGACCCCACACGGTCGCTCGGCATGACACTCATCGCAAACCGAGTATACGATAACTTTCCCGCCCGCTTGTCGATGGATCTTGCAATGGAGTACTAGCACTACTCTACAGGAAGAGATTGACGAGTTGGGGCAGGACAGCTAGCTATAGCATGGACTCCCAAGAACTTTTTACATGCATGTTGTGGCCGGCTATTGCGACCTTTGAACACGGAGCAATCGTGTGCACCAGGAAGCGGCGCGGGCCACACTCTCTCCGCCGGTGCGCCGCTTCAATGCTAGCACCAGTGAGAGGTCGCGCCCGCTCTGGCTGGGCATGAATGCAGCACTGACCGTTTCGGGCGGGAAGCACGCGCGGGTGATGCAGAGGGTTCGGGTTGGTTAGGAGCGATCGTGGCAGCGGTCCGGATGCCCGCAAACAAGAGATGATGTACATTAATATTGCTGCATATATAATTATAACAACATAAATAATATTCCAGTTGGACAAATATGATTGGAGATGGAGATGGAAATGAAATTTTATGTAAACATAGATATGCATGTCTATGTCTATGTGTGTGTGCGCGACGACTCTCGCGACCTGGAAGCGGGGCGTGTTTTTGATCGAGTTTTCTTTCTTGGTACGTTAAAAAATTGTCCGCCAGTTTTCATTTCTTTTTTCCGGGAACACGCGTATTGTATTTAAAACCACTGCTACGGAGAATTTTTTTACTCCATTATAGCCTCTTGTTTGATACAGATTCACACGTCTCGCTCTCTCACCCTTTCCATATCAAAACAAGATGACATTGTCCACTCTATCTATCTCCTCACCGTTGGTCACAGACCCGGCTGAATTCCGTCCGCTGTGGGAGGTGAGGAGGTGTAGTGTTGACATTGTCGCCGTCGGCGATGGAGGAAGCCGATGCGCACCATCCTCCCAGAGCCGGCGCTGGCGCGGACAAAGGTCCTCCGCGCCCTTGTTTGGTGCCGTCGTGTGGGCAGATCCCGCCCGCCCGCCTAAAGCGACATCTCGCCCACCTGAGGTATAACTTCTTGTACTCGTCTAGCTCCCCAGGTTGCTGCATGCGGGCTTTCTTCTATGCGACTACTCCCCAGCTCCCCATGTATAGTAGCTAGGGTTCGTCGGCTGGTCCAACATCACCTACTATTATAGAGGAAATGCCTCTCGAAAAGTTGTCCTAATTTATGCCTCGGTGGAGGTATACATGTTGTTTCAACAAAAGCTGAAAGGTGGTTGTGCGGTCATTGTCCATATGCTCCTATTGCTGCTGCTAATCTAATACTATCACTGGTTAAATGAAGAAATGCTTTTTTTCTCGGGTATCCTGGTATAGTTCCCATCAAGATAATCATGATGCTTCTGTTTGTTGGTGTACTTCCATTAATTATTATTAACAATTGAGGTGTCGTTGTTAATCTTGTAAAACAAAGTAACAACACTATATCCCTTTTTTATATTTTTGGAAACAGCGATGCGTATCTCCATACCCGGGCATGTCTTCCTCAATTTTAGTGGAACTGCACAAAATTGGATGGCCATTGTTGTTCCGCCTCACTGTCCTCTGCCACGTGGTTCTTCCTTCCTCGAGCTTGATAACTGAGAAGAAACAGACCATAGTGAGGATTTTTCGAACTTCATAGGTGCCTCACCCAAACTTGATGCCAAATGGATGATGCATCACCACGATGACCTATCGATGCTCATGGTTGCGCCTCATGGTTGCGTCGGCTGGTGAAGCTGATCGATTTTCAATGAAAAACAATCTGTCTTCCATCAGTGCTCTTTGCTTGTTACCCACAAAGATGATATCCTTCGTCAGTTCACCTTGGTTGCATTGGAGAGGCAGTCGTCTTTCACGTTGGTGCAATTTTATCACACAATTGGCTATGAACCAAATGTTTCCTCGAAGAAGGATCGACGTTGGTACTAAGAGCATAAGTTTTGTATTGATTTCTAAGCCTTCTCACAACTTTGTCTCCAGCTCCCCTGTAATTTTATTTGTCCAACTGTTAACTTTGATTGAAAAAATGGTGTGGACTAAAAACCCGGATGGATGTAGTAGCCCTCCATTTTTATTTACTCCACATATTAGAGTTGACTGAAGTCAAACTTTGTAAAGTTTGACCAAGTTTAGGCCGAACACAACAAACCATAATTATTAGAGAGGGCAAACTGTACATACTCTCAAATCTTTCCGATAATTGAAATTAAAATTCTTTATTTGTACACACTCTCACATGTTTCCGATAAATTGGTGCATGTGTGGTTGTTCACTTAAGGCAGGGTAGTGTACCGCACGTGAAGGACAGGAAATGCGACCAGGACGTGTGGATCGTTAGTTCATCGGAAGTACTCCCTCCGTCCCATAATATAAGATGCTTTTTTGACACCAACGTAATATGAAAAAAAATGGCTTACATTATGGGATAGAGGGAGTACTTAGTAGTTTTCTTCACTGGTATGTTAAATAAAGAGTTTCGTTTCGTACTTACACAATTTAAAATGATTGTTATGGAGAGAATAAGAAAACCACTCCACTATATATTGGTCGTATACACGAGTACTATATGGGCGCAACTTCATTTACTTTAACCTGCCTTCGGGTTTATGACAGGTGGGCCCAAAATGTGGCTGGCCCACCTGCCGTACAGCCAAAAAGCAGGTGCAGTTAAGGCACCGGAGCTCAGTCCGTACTACAATATATATATAAGCTGGAGCCACAGCGCTTGTTCGCTAGGGTTTGCACTCTCCACACTCTCGCCGCACTACATATATATACACGCTGGAGGCTCAACGTTCCTTTGCTAGGGTTTGCTATATTCACAGTCTCTCACCCTCTCTTCACCAGATCTAAACAAGATTGCGTTGGCCTCTTGTCTCTCTCTCCCCCCGCACAGCTGGTGAAGGAGGCATCCGGATCCCGTCGCACCGGGAAGGGGAGGAGGTGCAGCGTTCACTCTATCGCCTTGGGCGAGGGAGGCAATCCACTGCCGGTTACGCTGTTCTCTTTCACCCAACGCCTGTGCGGGAGGGCCACCGACCCCTTCTTCCTCGCTGCCATACGTAGTGTGGGCAGATCCGGCCTCCCGCCGCATGCCTGGCCACATCCCGACGACCCTAAGGTATAAGTTTCTTTGAAACCGTCGTTGCTCTAGCTGCATGTGGATATTTTTTGATCTGTAGTCGAATCTAGGTCTTGGTTCAAAGAGGAAAGAAGGGTGCGGTGGGGTGGAGCATGAATCTAGGACGTGGTTCAATGAGGAAAGTAAGGACGGAAAGTAGTATAGACTAGCTATCCAGCCGTTTTGTTGGTCGAAAAGGGAAAAAGGGGGTAACCTAGTACACACATCTGTAACGGAAAGAAACTGGGGGGGGGGGTCAGGTAGTTTGTGCAGTACTAGATTTGCTGCCCTCCTATAGGAAAAAGGTTCAAAGAGAACAAATATGGGACCAACGCAGATATGCTGCTTGGTTACATACTCTGCATCACCCATTTATACGTGTGCACGCACGTGGTGCTGGCATGTCCCATACAACTATTTTGCTATTGTTAATCTAAGAATGCCGCTGGAAAATTGTAGCAATGCCACTATTAAAAGTAAATTACATTTTTTAATGAATCTTGTTTTAAGAGAATGTCTCTATTAATATGAATCAATGCAACCGTTTTAGAAATGCTACTATCCAACTTTGTTTTCCATCAAGATAAGTTAGATGCCTCTTTATGTCATAGTTTGTTTCATCCTCCTTTATCGGCAAGTAATTGCTTCCTTTTTTCCTCTGTTAAAACATGGGTATCTGTTCAACTTGTTGCCATTGCGACATTTTGCTTCGCTACGCGAAACAATTTTCTTGATTTCAGTGCAACTGCACAAAACGAGATTGGATTTCCTATTCGCTTTCGTAGATTCATATTTTATTATGGTCGTCTCATGAAAGGTCAGTACAGGCCTTCATCCACATGATTGTGCAGTGTGCTTTGAGATGTTGTGCTACTTGTATTGGTACTGTTTTAAATAAATGTTGAATTGAAGCTATTGTATTGCTGTCTTTTCCCATTAAGTAGTGAACAAAAATGGGACCAACCCAGACATGATGCTTGTTGCTTTGTTACAACAAACTCTGCATCACCCCCTTTATAAGTAGATGGAAGCACATATTGTTGTTGCGCCCACTCTCCCCTGGAACTATTTATGTTTTTCGTTAGTCTAATGCCGATGGTAAAATTAAGCAATGCCACTCTCAGAATTAACTACTGAATCTTATTTCAAAACTGCAACACTTGTTAGGGGTTGGCGGGATTACCATTTTTGTGCAGTTCAACTTGAATGTCACACCGGCGAGTTGGCGACTTTGCTTGGTGGAATGAATCAATCGCATTTTTTTAGGAATGGTACTTTTTTGCTTTGCCGTTCTTTATAAATGTTGAAACAAGGCATTGTTAAGATAATGTCTCAGTCAATATGAATGAATCACACTGATGGAGAATTGCTACTCTCCTGCTTTGTTTCCCATTAAGATAAGGTAGATCAGTAGATGCTTTTCTTGTAGGAGTACAAGTCATCAACCATTATTTCTCAGTAATTGTTTCCCTTATACCTATTGTTGCTTATAGGGATATCAAAATTAAAGCTCGGTCTTATTCCGACTTTGATTATAGTTGAACTGCACAAAAGGAGCCAATGTGTCCAAGGCAAACTGCTGCATTACTAGGTCCAGTTGGTCGTTTCTTGCAGAAAGAAGCAGTCACTGTTTGTGCTACATTACAGAAGGAATGACCGAGAAGCTTTACAGAGAATTAGTAGTCACTGGTGACATGACTAGTCTGCAGAGAGCATCGGCAACTCAAAAAGTGTCCAAATAAGTATAAGAAGCCATGACAGGACTCCATGATCATATGCATTACAAATTTTTGAATGGGAAAAGCTTGTCAAAGTTTAATTGTTGATGTTAGCAAGAAGACATGCATTTGATATTTTTGAGTGGGACGCCCTTTTCTATGAGCAGTGTTGATCATTTTTTCCTATTCATGTGTTCAGTTTAGAAGTAAACAGTTACTCTACTGAGATATTCCTATGTTAAGAGTTTGTTCTCAATATTGTCTATGTAATGCCAGGCCTTGTGCAATATATATTGGAGTTGGAAAACCTTGTCAAAATTTGGTCATTGATATTTTTGAGTGGGACGCCCTTTGCTGTGAGCAGCGTCGATCATTTTTTCGTATTCCTGTGTTCAGTTTTAGAAGTAAATAGTTACTCTGCTGAGATATTCCTGTGTTAAGAGTTTGTTGTGAATTGTCTATGTAATGCCAGGCCTTGTGGTTGATTGCAAAGTTGATCTTGGAATGTTATGGCATGCAACATCGCGAGCTGTTCACCGTGCCTATTGAGAATAATGCTTCGTATTGTTTTGCATGTCGATCTAATGCCAGTGATTTGCTTGTTAAGAAGATCATCCTCTTCTGTTGTTTCCATGCTTAAGAAGTTCATCGTCTTATGTTTCATTCATAGCCTATACGACAAGTCGGGTAGGTTAGACGTGAAACCATATGATCTTCCGACCAACTCATCATCTTAGGTCGTGATTGGATCGTCGTTTTCCAACCAAAACCGCTTGTAAAACTGAGGCTTGTAAATAAAAGCAGATGCTCTCGGGCAAAGTGCTTGGTTGGTCGATTTTGACAAGTAGTAAAATATACATTGGCCTCTCAAATTACACGCATAACCCACCGGTTTTACTTACAGACCTCGGGGCCTCGGTTTCATTACGCATGTATTTTACGCATTTTCCGATGACGAGTAAATTACACTTGTATCCTAATACATGTGTGAAATAAACCTGAGCTTCCAAGCGCGGCCTTACCGTTTCATGTTGTCTCAGTCTCTCGAAGGTGCTCATAGGTGTCCGATGATCCTGGCTTCCTGAATGAGCAGCGAGCGCTGTATCAGACCATCCATAAGGGCCTGCGAGGCCCTCTCCATCGTCCTTCGAGTTGTTGCTCTCGCCGTGGGGCCGAGCAATAACATGGTCAACAAACATGAGGATTCAGGAGATGACTTTATTTTGACTGGATGACAGTAGGGGCCTACTAGGGCCATTGCCGTACGTACGCAAGTGCCTCCTTATTATGTACAACTATATTTGTTTTGCTTCCTCCTGGTTTCTTGACATCACAGTCCCACACCATTGTCAACCTATGTAGTCAATATAAACGAGAGAATTGCACAAGGTGCGACCGACGGCTGGGACCAAGCAGCTCGAGTAGTATTTGTGTTTTTGAGGCGTGAGCACTGCAAAGTTTTTCTTGGCGATGCTTTCGTTGTTGTTCAGAGGAGAGCAGGGTATTGACTGGGCGAGCTGTGGCCCGTCTAGCGCAGGCAAGATATCCAGCCTAGGTGTTAATTTTTTCAAGATGAAAATGGCTAGCCTAGCTATACGTTTTTTTGAGGAATACCCAGGCAAGGTCAACTTGTTATTCTCCGCCCCGCTGGGCTGCAAATTTTATGCATTAGGCTTAACAGGAAAATGGGCTTTTAAAAATAATAAATGGGATGTAATTATAAAAACTGGGCAGTAACTATAAAAAATGCACCAAACACGAAATTAGTTTATAAAACATTGTTTATGGATTTTGAAAATCTTAATTTTTAATTGTTGCACGCGCAATGTTTCGTTGTATTTTTACGTAATACAAATTATATTTAATATGACTAGAATTTTCAGGATAAAAATATTTCGGATCCCATCAAAATGTGGGAAAATTTTATTGAATTCTGTCTTGACGGTTGCTTGAAATTACTAATCGTTGTCCTAGCAAGAAAATGGGTTGTACTTTTAACAAACTGTAAATGGGCTGTAGTAAATTCCATTAGAATTGAAAAATGGGTTGTACATTCTTACAAATCGCAAATGGGCTATAAGTTCTATGCCACACACTTGTGGGCCTACTAAGTTGACGCGTCCCCTAAAAAAAGGTTGACGCGTATGCAAGGCTTTGTCAACTTATTATAGTGAACACACGGCTCTAGCAGCAATGGCCGTTGGATGTCTATCCAACGGATGTTGTGCTTCTTCTAAAATCTCGCATATACTAGCTTCGGCCGTCCAAAAAATGATTCCTCCCCCTGACATCTGGGGCGCACCATTTTTGAGGCTGACCTGTGGGCCTACTAAGTTGACGCGTACCAAGGGCTTTGTCAACTTAGTCAATATAAACGATTCTAGCTGTAATGACCGTATGATGTCCATCCAACGGCCGTAGTGCTTCTTCAACCTCTGGTCTTCTTGCTCCAGCCGCCCAAAGTAGCGTCGGTCGTGCCGCATTTTCCTACCTCTCGTGGCCGGTTGTGATGCCACGAAGGCCTCACCGCCCCCTACTACTCCCACGACTGTCCCAGGGCATCCCTCTACTCACCCACACCCCCTGTTATTCTGCGGTGATGGCAGCCTCACACTGCAGCCGAACCAGTGAACCCTCGTACTCCTCTCCGCGTGGGCATCCACTGCCGCGTCTTCCCCAGCTCCGCGTCTTCCCCTTTGTAGGCCTCGCCGTCGTCCACTGCCTTGGTACTCTCGGCGCGGCGTGGTCAATGTGGTCAACGACCGACTTCCATCAGAGGAGTATTGTACGTGGAGAGGCTGACAGCTGGGTCCATGGCCACAACCCAGTTTTTTTGTGATTTGCAAAGTAAGTCGCTTTGTCAGGCCTGTTGGGCTACAAATCTTTCAAGACGAGGAGAGCTTCATTCAGCTGGCCGAGAAAATGGCCTATCAGTAATGGGAAATGTGGTGTACATTTTTAAAACACATCAAACCGGCAATTAGTTTCAAATTTCTTTTTTTCATTTCCAGATTTTAAATTGCATTGATTTTTATGCGTGGACAATTTGTTGGGCTTTATATTGATATACATTTGTTTTTAAAATCAGTTTGAATGTGACTCAAAATTTCGGGATTAAAAATATTTTGGACCGCACCGAAATATGCAAAATTTTGTATAATTTTTTAACCGTGGCCACAATATGGGCTGTAATGCTAACAAAAAGAATATGGGCTCCAAAAAAACCTTAAGAATTAGCAAATGGGCTATAAATTGTTAGAAATAATGGCAGATGGGTTGTATGCTATTTTCCACAGATTTGAGGCTTTCCTAAGAAAAGGTTGATGCACAAGCAGTGACTGTTGGATTTCCATCCAACGGCCGTCGTGCTTCTTCAATCTCTGCTCTTCTTGCTCCAGCCGCTCAAACAAGCGCCGACGGGACTGCTTGCTCCCTCCTCCCCGCGGCTGGCTGTGCTGCCGCACAGGCCTCACCGCCCCACCGTACTCCCATTGCTAGCCTAGCCATCCCTCTACTCACCCACACCTGCTGTTATTCTCCGGCTACGGTAGAAGAACCAGTAAACCCTCGTATAGTCGTACTCCCCTCCGCGTGGGAAACAACTGACGAGTCTTCCCTGCCTCCGTCTCGTTCTCTTCCTAGGCCTCGCCATCGTCCACCGCCCTGGTGCTCTCGACGCGGCCTGGTTAACATGGTCAATGACCGACATGCATCTGAAGTGGACTGTACGTGGAGAGGCCGATAGCCGGGTCCACGGCCGCAACAAGGAAGTGCCTCCTTATTATGCGCAAAATAATTATTCCTCCACCTGACAGCAGGGACCCACCGGACGGGCCACCTTATTTCACGAAAAACTATTTCCCCCTGACTACTGGGACCCACCAGCTACATCTTTGCACGCAAGGAAGTTCGTCCGAAAAAAAAATGATTCGCCCCCCTGAGTGCTGGGACCCACCACCTACATCTTCGCACGCAAGGAAGTGCATCTGAAAAAAAAACGATTCGCCCCCCTGACTACTGGGACCCACCAGCTACATCTTCGCATGCAAGGAAGTGCCTGACAGTCGGGACCCACCTGGTCGAAGCGTACATAGCATTGACATTCTGGTCGCGAACGTGTACGTACATACTGGTGGATGTAGAGGCGCGCACATAGTCCTGGCCATGGGAAGCCCGGCCCGGCCCGAAAAAGCCCGACCCGGCCCGGCCCGACACTGCCCCCGGGCCGGGCTCGGGCCTAGTTTTTGAGCCCAAAGGTCGGGCCGAGCCGGGCCCAGGCCCATCATTTTTGCCATTTTCTGACGGTCGGGCCGGGCTGGCCCGAAGCCCGATGGGCTTTTACGTGCTCGGGCCGGGCTCGGGCCCAGAAACACAGGCCCGATGGCCAGGCCAGGCCGGGACTGGGCCTAATTTTTTGTGTCGGGCTTGGCTAGGCCCGGCCCGAAGCCCGGCCCGGCCCGAGGTTTGGCCAGGTATACGCGCATGTGTCGTAGTAGAGGCACGCACGTGTCATAGTAGAGGCGCGCACGTAGCATGTACACGTACGTACAGCGGCTAGGGTGCAAGAAAGAAAATACGGCCACATACGTACATAGGGGCGGGGTCTCGAACGCCTACTCGCGCATATATACGTACGACGAGGGCTCGTGTACATGGCTGGGTCGGAACGGAGAAACAGCATCGTCGTCGTGTTCATGGGGAGCCAACTGGCTGGGTCGAAATGGAATGCGTCGTCGTGTTCATTAGGAGGGCTTGGACGGAACATGCAATGGAAACGAGGCCTGGCGTACCGCAGAATGGAGGAAACGGCCTTGTGTTCGACCTGCCACGTCCGAAACAGGTTCCTGTTCATCGGGAGGGGTCTGGCGTACCGCAAAACGGAGGAAATAGACCTCCTATGGTCGAAATAGGGGTCCTGTTGATCGGGAGGGGTGTGGCATACCGCAAAACAGATGAAACAGACTTGTGTTGGAGCGCTACGATCGAAACGGGGGTCCTGTTCATCGGGACGGGTGTGGCGTACCGCAAAACGGTACTCCACGGGATACTGTTCATCTCCACAGTCGACCTCCTCCAGCCTCCACGGGCTACTGTTCATCCACCGTCGACCTCCTCCAGCCTCCACCCGCGATTGTTCATCCACGGGCTCCTGCTCATCTAGCCTCCACCGCGCGCTACTCCACCGGCTACTGTTCAACCACCCCTCTCCACGGGCTCCTGTTCAATCACCCCTCCACGGGCTACTGTTCATCCACCCCTCCACCATCTACTGTTCATCCAGCCCTCCACGGGGTCGTCCTGTTCATCCAGCCCTCCACGGGGTCCTGTTCATCCAGCCCCAACCGGCTCGATCGATCGGGGTCCTGTTCATCCAGAGGCAACGCCACGGGTCCTTTCATCCACTCCCACCGCTCACTATTCATCCACCCCCCCGCAACACTCACTGTTCATCCAGAGAGGTAGCATCGATCGGCTTCAGTTAGCAGCAGTAGCGAAGGAACCGATCGCTCGGATTCAGTAACGCGTAGCCTGCAGCACAATCGCTTGGGTTCAGTTAGAGCCCAACGCCTCGCTCGGGTTCATTTTGAGACAACGCCTCGCACACACGCGTGTACGTGTATGAGAGTAACACGCATTGCTCGGCCCCCGACCACCCACTGTAACCAGGAACTCCCCGAAATTTTCCCCGCCCTCACTTCTACCATGGTTTTTTCCGTCATGGACGACCCAAAGAATGTCATGCAGCTGCGTCTCCGGCCCGCCCATGATGAAAAGCCCATTTTCTGTCATGATTTTTTGTCATAGAAGTAGGAGCCCACCACATCTATGATGATACCGGGTTTTGACACAATTATTGTCATAGAAGTGTCATATGTATGACAGAAAAAAGTTTCGTTCGGCCCAAAATGTCACGGATGTGTCTTTTTTTGTAGTGTAAGTGTTCCTCCGGTATTCGGGAGTTGCATAATCTCATAGTCATAGGGACATGTATAAGTCATGAAGAAAGCAATAGCAACATACTAAATGATCAAGTGCTAAGCTAACGGAATGGGTCAAGTCAATCACATCATTCTCTAATGATGTGATCCCGTTAATCAAATGACAACTCATGTCTATGGCTAGGAAACTTAACCATCTTTGATTCAACGAGCTAGTCAAGTAGAGGCATACTAGTGACACTCTGTTTGTCTATGTATTCACACATGTACTAAGTTTCCGGCTAAATCAATTCTAGCATGAATAATAAACATTTATCATGATATAATGAAATATAAATAACAACTTTATTATTGCCTCTAGGGCATATTTCCTTGTGTCTTCCACTTGCACTAGAGTCAATAATCTAGATTACATAGTAATGAATCTAATACCCATGGAGTCTTGGTTCTGATCATGTTTTGGACGTGAGAGAGGCTTAGTCAATGAGTCTGCAACATTCAGATCCGTATGTATCTTGCAAATCTCTATGTCTCCCTCCTTGACTTGATCGCGGATGGAATTGACGCGTCTCTTGATGTGCTTGGTTCCCTTGTGAAATCTGGATTCCTTTGCCAAGGCAATTGCACCAGTATTGTCACAAAAGATTTTCATTGGACCCGATGCACTAGGTATGACACCTAGATCGGATATGAACTCCTTCATCCAGACCCCTTCATTTGCTGCTTCCAAAGCAGCTATGTACTCCGCTTCACACATAGATCCCGCCACGATGCTTTGCTTAGAACTGCACCAACTTACAGCTCCACCATTCAATATAAATACGTATCTGGTCTATGACTTAGAGTCATCCAGATCAGTGTCAAAGCTTGCATCGACGTAACCATTTACAATGAGCTCTTTTTCACCTCCATAAACGAGAAACATATCCTTAGTCCTTTTTAGGTATTTTAGGATGTTCTTGACTGCTGTCCAGTGATCCACTCCTGGATTACTTTCGTACCTCCCTGCTAAACTAATAGCAAGGCACACATCAGGTCTGGTACACAACATTGCATACATGATAGAACCTATGGCTGAAGTATAGGGAATGACTTTCATTTTCTCTCTATCTTCTGCAGTGGTCGGGCATTGAGTTTGACTCAACTTCACACCGTGTAAGCCATGCAAGAACCCTTTCTTTGCTTGATCAATTTTGAACTTCTTCAAAACTTTATCAAGGTATGTGCTTTGGGAAAGTCCAATTAAGCGTCTTGATCAATCTCTATAGATCTTGATGCCTCATATATAAGCAACTTCACCGAAGCCTTTCATTGAAAACTCTTATTCAAGTATCCTTTTATGCTATCCAAAAATTCTATATCATTTCTAATCAACAATATGTCATCCACATATAATATTAGAAATGCTACAGAGCTCCCACTCACTTTCTTGTAAATACAGGCTTCTCCAAAAGTCTGTATAAAACCATATGCTTTGATCACAGTATCAAAATGTTTATTCCAACTCCAAGATGCTTGCACCAGTCCATAAATGGATCGTTGGAGCTTGCACACTTTGTTAGCATCCTTTCGATTGATAAAACCTTCAGGTTGCATCATATACAACTCTTCATCCAGAAATACATTCTGGAACGTAGTCTTTACATCCATTTGCCAAATTTCATAATCATAAAATGCAGCAATTGCTAACATGATTTGGACAGACTTAAGCATCGCTATGGGTGAGAATGTCTCATCGTAGTCAACTCCTTGAACTTGTCGAAAACCTTTCACAACAAGTCGAGCTTTGTACACAGTAACGTTACCATCAGCGTCAGTCTTCTTCTTGAAGATCCATTTATTCTTGATGGCTTGCTGATCATGGGGCAAGTCAACCAAAGTCCACACTTTGTTCTCATACATGGATCCCATCTCAGATTTCATGGCCTAAAGCCATTTCACGGAATTTGGGCTCATCATCGCTTCCTCATAGTTCGTAGGTTCGTCATGGTAAAGTAACATGACCTCCAGAACTGGATTACCGTACCACTCTGGTGCGGATCTTACTCTAGTTAACCTACGAGGTTCGGTAGTAATTTGATTTGAAGTTACATGATCATCATCATCCGCTTCCTCACTAATTGGTGTAGGGGTCACAGGAACAAATTTCTATGATGAACTACTTTCCAATAAGGAAGCAGGTACAGTTACCCCATCAGGTTCTACTTTCCTCCCACTCACTTCTTTCGAGAGAAAGTCCTTCTCTAGAAAGGATCCAATCTTAGCAATGAGTTTCTTGCCTTCAAATCTGTGATGGAAGGTGTACCCAACAGTCTCCTTTGGGTATCCTATGAAGACACATTTCTCCGATTTGGGTTCGAGCTTAGCAGGTTGAAGCTTTTTCACATAAGCATTGCAGCCCCAAACTTTAAGAAACGACGACTTGGGTTTCTTGCAAAACCACAGTTTGTAAGGCGTCATCTCAACGGATTTAGATGGTGCCCTATTTAATGTGAATGCAACCGTCTCTAAAGCATAACCACAAAATGATAGCGGTAAATCAGTAAGAGACATCATAGATCGCACCATATCTAGTAAAGTACGATTATGACGTTCAGACACACCATTACATTGTGGTGTTCCGGGTGGCGTGAGTTGTGAAACTATTCCGCATTGTTTCAAATGAAGACCAAACTCGTAACTAAAATATTCTCCTCCACGATCAGATCGTAGAAACTTTATTTTCTTGTTACAATGAGTTTCCACTTCACTCTGAAATTCTTTGAACTTTTCAAATGTTTCAGACTTATGTTTCATCAAGTAGATATAACCATATCTGCTCAAATCATCTATGAAGGTGAGAAGATGATACCCGCCGCGAGCCTCAATATTCATCGGACCACATACATCAGTGTGTATGATTTCCAACAAATTTGTTGCTCGCTCCATTGTTCTGGAGAACGGCGTTTTAGTCATCTTGCCCATGAGCCATGGTTCGCAAGTACCAAGTGATTCATAATCAAGTGATTCCAGAAGTCCATCAGAATGGAGTTTCTTCATGTGCTTTACACCAATATGACCCAAACGGCAGTGCCACAAATAAGTTGCACTATCATTATCAACTATGCATCTTTTGGCTTCAATATTATGAATATGTGTGTCACTACTATCGAGATTCAACAAAAATAGACCACTCCTCAAGGGTCATGACCAAGATATTACTCATATAAATAGAACAACCATTGTTTTCTCTGATTTAAATAATAACCATCTCGCATCAAACAAGATCCAGATATAATGTTCATGCTTAACACTGGCACCAAATAACAATTATTCAGGTCTAAAACTAACCCCGAAGGTAGATGTAGAGGTAGCGTGCCGACTGCGATCACATCGACTTTGGAACCATTTCCCACGTGCATTGTCACCTCGTCCTTAGCCAATATTCGCTTAATCTGTAGTCCCTGTTTCGATTTGCAAATATTAGAAACAGAACCAATATCAAATACCCAGGCACTACTGCGAGCATTAGTAAGGTACACATCAATAACATGTATATCACATATACCTTTGTTCACCTTGCCATCCTTCTTATCCGCCAAATACTTGGGGCAGTTCCGCTTCCAGTGACCAGTCCCTTTGCAGTAGAAGCGCTAAGTCTCAAGCTTAGGTCCAGACTTGGGCTTCTACACTTGAGCAGCAACTTGCTTGCTGTTCTTCTTGAAGTTCCCCTTCTTCCCTTTACCCTTTTTCTTGAAACAGGTGGTCTTGTTGACCATCAACAGTTGATGCTCTTTCTTGATTTCTACCTCCGCAGCCTTTAGCATTGTGAAGAGCTCGCAAGTTGTCTTATCCATCCCTTGCATATTATAGTTCATCATGAAGCTCTTGTAGCTTGGTGGCAGTGATTGAAGAATTATGTCAATGACACTATCATCAGGAAGATTAACTCCCAGTTGAATCAAGTGATTGTTATACCCAAACATTTTGAGTATATGCTCACTGACAGAACTATTCTCCTCCATTTTGCAGCTGTAGAACTTATTGGAGACTTCATATCTCTCAATCCGGGCATTTGCTTGAAATATTAACTTCAACTCCTGGACATCTCATATGATCCATGACGTTCAAAACGTCATTGAAGTCCCGGTTCTAAGCCGTAAAGAATGGCACACTGAACTATCGAGTAGTCATCAACTTTGCTGTGCCAGACGTTCATAACATCCGGCGTTGCTCCTGCAACGGGTTTGACACCTAGCGGTGCTTCCAGGACATAATTCTTCTGTGCAGCAATGAGGATAATCCTCAAGTTACGGACCCAGTCCGTGTAGTTGCTACCATCACTTTTCAACTTAGCTTTTAGTAGGAACGCGTTAAAATTCAACGGAACAACAGCACGAGCCATCTATCTACAACAACATAGACATGCAAATACTATCAGATATTAAGTTCATGATAAATTAAAGTTCAATTAATCAAATTACTTAAGAACTCCCACTTAGATAGACATCCCTCTAATCATCTAAGTGATCACGTGATCCATATCAACTAAACCATGTCCGATCATCATGTGAGATGGAGTAGTTTTCAATGGTGAACATCACTATGTTGATCATATCTACTATATGATTCACGATCGACCTTTCGGTCTCAGTGTTCCGAGGCCATATTTGCATATTCTAGGCTCGTCAACTTTAACCCGAGTATTCCGCGTGTGCAAAACTGTCTTGCACCCGTTGTATGTGAACATAGAGCTTATCACACCCGATCATCACGTGGTGTCTCGGCACGACGAACTTTCGCAACGGTGCATACTCAGGGAGAACACTTGTACCTTGAAATTTAGTGAGAGATAATCTTATAATGCTACCGCCGAACTAAGCAAAATAAGATGCATAAAGGATAAACATCAGATGCAATCAATATAAGTGATATAATATGGCCATCATCATCTTGTGCCTTTGATCTCCATTTCCAAAGCATCGTCATGATCACCATCGTCACCGACGCAACACCTTGGTCTCTATCGTAGCATCGTTGTCGTCTCACCAACTATTGCTTCTACGACTATCGCTACCGCTTAGTGATAAAGTAAAGCAATTACATGGCGATTGCATTTCATACAATAAAGTGACAACCATATGGCTCCTGCCAGTTGTCGATAACTATGTTACAAAACATGATCATCTCATACAATAAAATTTAGCATCATGTCCTAACCATATCACATCACAACATGCCCTGCAAAAACAAGTTAGACGTCCTCTACTTTTTTGTTGCAAGTTTTACGTGGCTGCTACGGGCTGAGCAAGAACCATTCTTACCTACACATCAAAACCACAACGATTTTTCATCAAGTGTGTTGTTTTAACCTTTAACAAGGATCGGGCGTAGCCACACTCGGTTCAACTAAAGTTGGAGAAATTGACACCCGCCAGCCACCTGTGTGCGAAGCACATCGGTAGAACTAGTCTCGTGTAAGAGTACGCGTAATGTCGGTCTGGGCCGCTTCATCCAACAATACCGCCAAATCAAAGTATGACATGCTGGTAAGCAGTATGACTATTATCACCCACAACTCATTTGTGTTCTACTCGTGCATATAACATCTACGTATAGACCTAGCTCTAATACCACTATTGGGGAACATAGTAATTTAAAAAAAAATCCTACGGACACGCAAGATCTATCATGGTGATGCATAACAACGAGAGGGGAGAGTGTAGTCCACGTACCCTCGTAGACCGTAAGCGGAAGAACTATGACAACACGCTTGATGTAGTCGTACGTCTTCACGATCCAACCGATCCTAGTACCGAAAGTACGACACCTCCACGATCTGCACACGTTCAGCTCGGTGACGTCCCATGAACTCTCAATCCAGCTGAGTGTCAAGGGAGAGCTTCGTCAGCACGACGGCGTGATGACGGTGATGATGAAGCTACCAGCGCAGGGCTTCGCCTAAGCACTACGATGATATGACCGAGGTGGATTATGGTGGTGCGGGGCACCGCACACGGCTAAGACAATGATCAACTTGTGTGTCTATGGGGTGCCCACCTCCCTCGTATATAAAGGAGTGGAGGAGGGGGAGGGCCGGCCCTCTCTATGGCACGCCATAGTGGAGTCCTACTCCCACCGGGAGTAGGATTCCCCCCTTCCAAGTAGGAGTATGAGAGGAAAGAAGGAGGAGAGAGGGAGGAAGGAAAGGGGGGGCGGCCCCCCTCCCAATTCAGATTGGCCTTGGGGGGGGCCCTCCTAGGCTGCCTCATCCTCTCTCCCACCAAGGCTCAATAAGGCCCATACACTCCCGGGGGGTTCCGTAACCTCCCGATACTCCAGTAAATGCCCGAACTCACCCGCAACCATTCTGATGTCCAAACATAGCCATCCAATATATCGATCTATATGTCTCGACCATTTCGAGACTCCTCGTCATGTCTGTGATCACATGCGGGACTCTGAATAACCTTCGGTACATCAAAACACATAAACTCATAATACCGATCGTCACAGAATGTTAAGCGTGCGGACCCTACAGGTTTGAGAACTATGTAGACATGACCGAGACTCATCTCCGGTCAATAACCAATAGCGGAACCTAGATGCTCATATTGGTTCCTACATATTCTATGAAGATCTTTATCGGTCAAACTGCATAACAACATACGTTGTTCCCTTTGTCATCGGTATGTTACTTGCCCGAGATTCGATCGTCGGTATCTCAGTACCTAGTTCAATCTCATTACCGGAAAGTCTCTTTACTCGTTCCATAATGCATCATCCCGCAACTAAATCATTAGTTACATTGCTTGCAAGGCTTATAGTGATGTGCATTACTGAGAGGGCCCAGAGATACCTTTCTGACAATCGGAGTGACAAATCACCAGTAGGGAAAACCCTAGCAGTAGCGCGGGTTTTGTGCTCACTAGTAGCGCCGGAGGGCGCGCTACTAATAAGGCGCTATAGCTATTGCTTAGCAGCAGCGCGTGCTTGCCCGTGCTACTGCTAGGACAAATAGTTGTAGCGTTTGTTCGGTACCACGCTACTGCTAAGGTAACTACTTGCAGCGTGTTTTCTGTCCATCGCTACTAGTACTTTTTATTTTTTTTATTTTTGGTGTATTTATGCACCATCATACAAATATTGATACAATACCAGTTATGAGGTTTACATCATTATGTCCATAACAGTGTGTCAAATGAAGGTGGATTAGGTTCAAGTGGAGGCAATATGTGGTGCATGTCCAAAGTATACTACTAATCCAAACTTGATCTAGTTTGGACTAGTAGTACTTTTGATGTGCACCACATGTTGCCTCCACTTGAATCTAATCCGCCAGCACAAGCTATTTAATCATCCTCATAGTCATTACCACCAACAATATTTATTTCTGTCTAAAAAAACAGTATTTATTTAATCACCACTAACACTAGCTAATAATCATCATCATAGTCATTACCACCAACACTAGCTATTTTATCATCATAGTAATATAGTGTAGCACATCATCATCCTGAAACTCATTTCTAGCTAGCTAATCACTCCTGCTGCTCTCTCTTAGGTAAAATAACATAAAACATGTATAGCTCTCCTCCTTGATCAAGCTGGAGCATGCAGATGAACCTGTCTCCTAATCGTGGGTAGCACATCTGTTTGCTGCCCCCTAGTACTTCTCTGCGCTCCCCCATCACATATTTGGTCCAGTCTTGCACTATTAAGCATCCGTCGCTAATCTTGAATGCACTAAAGTAATCTGTAGGATATCTTGGCCATAAGCTGATAATACTCATGGTACCTTTAGTCTCGATCCCATAAGGCACAACATTCATCGGGAGTCCCTATTGAAGAACATCATATGTTAACATACTTAGCAATGAAGTTTAGTTTCAAAAATAATGTATGGAAAAGATGCACTGATGACAAATAGTAAAAATCTTACCATCCTTCCTAAATAGATGTGACCGTAGTTCATTCCGAACACTATTGGTCGCACATTTTCAGTACTAACATTTCTAAATGCAGGAAGAAAATTTATCTTGACAGTATCAAGATCCTCAAGCCATGAAACATAATGACTGAGCTCCTCGCAGTTGAGTTCAGCCCCAGGACAGTATACGGTCCTGTCTACCAAGCCCTGGACATGTTTGCTTGCACCGAAATAAGCTGACAATACAAATTAGTTGTCAACTATTTTTGAATAAACAATATCGATCAAAGACATAAATATGGTTGAGAAACTTACATAATGGTATAACTGGAGGCATCTGCACATCGACCCAGATGTCGGTATTACCTTCAATATCATCTTCCAGACGAATATCAAAGGTGATAACCATATTAGGCTCAAATGCATAAGTCTTGCATAGTGCTCGCCATGTTTTGCATCCAAAATAGGTGTAGTCGTCTGAATTGTACAATTTTGCATGGAAAATATTACCATGCTCGGTCTTCAAGTAAACTTTCTTTTCCTCCATACTATGACTGAAACCTATCTTATCCAATACAAAAACTCTTGCATGGCAGGGGATACGCTAGTAGAATAGTAAAAAAAATATAAGTGGAAGCAAATGAAGCAGATGGCATGCTTAATTACGAAAAAAGACTTGTCGCTGTGACTTACTGTATCCACTTCGACGTTCTCGTCCAGCTTGATGCTGAAGCACCTATCATCATCTAGGAAGATTCCATCGCACAGGCCGCGCTCGTCTTCGCAGTATTTGCAAATACCGAAATCCTTTTCGTCGTCAGACATTTCCTATGTTCATAGTTAAAACATTAATTGAAAATCGATCAAAGACAACTACCAAGATACTCAACACACAAATCCGGGGCACTCGATATTTCCTACATATTCTGGCACAAGTCATGCCAAAATTCACGGAAAAATCCGGCATGACCTTTGCTAAAATAGGACATATCGAGCGCCTGAAATTTGCCGGAACGGAAATGAATCAACACTTCGGCAAAACATAGGCCACTCGGAGGTGTAACCTGCAAACATGACGGACCACTTGGATATTGAGCAACACAAGATATATATTTCAAAATATCTTATAAGACTCAAATTAGCATGCATTCAATAAGCAAAAGTAAATCATCTCATACATCCGTACATCGTCGAATATTATCACTAATACATCACGAATAGTGTCATACATATAACATCACTAATACAACTAAAACCCTAGCACACGACGGGTATCGACGCAGGCGGTGGACACCCACAGAGAAGGAACCATCACGGGATCATAGCTCCAGTGAGATCCCCGAGAACCTGTCAGGTATTAGAGAATGGCCTGTGCTCCAACGCAAACAAGTAGCGACGGACGTGCGTGTCCTCCTCACTGACACGGTGACGCACCACCTCCGCAGAGTCCTTGAGCCTCTCGATCATCACTGGCCCACGCGACCGCCACTAAAGAAGGTTCGGGTCAACGACAGGCTGGCTCCTCACCAACCTGCGCCCCCCGGTAGGTAGCGCCTCCCAGTACCACCCCGGTGGAGCCCAGTCCCGGGCATGGCCGATCTGGTCAAGCAGGTGTCATCCTCCGCCGACTCGACGACGAGGATGCGGGATAGGCATCGCCCACGTCGAGGTGGGAAAAATTGCTTTAACTAAAAAATAGAAACACGTTCTTACTAACTAGTTCTATTAATTCAACTAGTTCTTACTAAAAATAAACTTAATATAAATAAAAATATTCTACTACCTAATTAGTACCTAGTTCTTAATATGCAACTAAAATAAACTTACTATAAATAAAAATAAACTTAATATGCAACTAAAATATAAAGAAACCCTAGGCAGAGGTAGGGGAGAGGGAGGAGCGGGTGTGCTCACCTCGGGTGACTGCGACGAGGGAGGGGCAGGGTGGCGTCGAGGTCGGGGCGGCGTCCGGGGCGGTGTTGAGGTCGGGGGCGGGGGCGGCGTTGAATCTGGGGTCGGGGCGGCGTCCGGCGCAGCGTTGAGGTCGGGGGCGGGGGCGGCGTTGAGGTCGGTGGTCGGGGCGGCGTAGAGGGTGCGGAGAGTGCGCGGCGGCCGACGGGCGACGGCGGCGGCGAGAGTGGAGAGAGTTAGATTTGGGGGAAAGTGGCGTGGGGAAGGACGAACCCCGTGGTTAAGTCAGAAGTAGCAGTAGCGCGTTCCGAGAAAAGCGCTGCTGCTATCTTAGCTACAACGCATTCTCTGATACACGCTACTGCTACTCCTTTCTCTTTTTTCCCTTTTCCATTTAGTTTTCTTCACATTTTATTTGTTTCCTTTCACCTTATTCTATTTCTTTCATTTTCAATTACCTTTCCATTCTCTTTCCATTTAATTTTATAACCTTTAGCAGCAACGAGTTTATATTAAAATGCGCTGCTACAAACAACGTAGCGGAAGCGCGGTTCGTCATAGATCGCTACTACTATGTGTAGCCTATGGGCTAAGCCGTGGGAATTTTAGTAGTAACGTGTGTACAACAAGACGCGCTACTGCTAGATCTTTATCTGCAGCGCGGTTACCTCAGGCGCGCTACTGCTAATTAGCACCAGCGTGCTTTTCTGACCCACGCTACTGCTAAAGTTCTGTGTATAGAGTTTTCCCTAGTAGTGAATCCTAATCTTGATCTATGCCAACTCAACAAGTACAATCGGAGACACCTGTAGAGCACCTTTATAATCACTCAATTACGTTGTTACGTTTGGTAGCACACAAAGTGTTCCTCCGTATTCAGGAGTTGCATAATCTCATAGTCATGGGAACATGCATAAGTCATGAAGAAAGCAATAACAACATACTAAACGATCAAATGCTAAGCTAACGGAATGGGTCAAGTCAATCACATCATTCTCTAATGATGTGATCCCGTTAATCAAACGACAACTCATGTCCATGGCTAGTATACTTAACCATCTTTGATTCAACAAGCTAGTCAAGTAGAGGCATACTAGTGACACTTTGTTTGTCTATGTATTCACACATGTACTAAGTTTCAGGTTAATACAATTCTAGCATAAATAATAAACATTTAGCATGATATAAGGAAATATAAATAACAACTTTATTATTGCCTCTAGGGCATATTTCCTTCACGAAGAGCATGCCAAGTTGATGTGATGGCACAGAGAGGATCGTAAGAAAGACGGGAAGTTGAGAGCACCCGCTGATGGGTCGTACTGGAGAAAAATCGAGAGAAAGTACTGGGCTGAGTTTGCAGGTGACCCAAGGAACATATGGTTTTGTTTAAGTGTGAATGGCATTAATCCTTTCGGGGAGCAGAGCAGCAATCACAGCACCTGGCCCATGACTCTATGTATGTATAACCTTCCTCCATGGATGTGCATGAAGCAGAAGTTCATTATGATGCCAGTTCTCATCCAAGGCCCTAAGCAACCCGGCAATGACATTGATGTGTACCTAAGGCCATTTGTTGAATGGAAACGGTGTATGTGTGTGGGATGAGCACAAATAGGAGGAATTTAACCTACACACGTTGCTGTTTGTAACCATCAACGATTGGTCCACTCTCAGTAACCTTTCAGGATAGACAAACAAGGGATACCATGCATGCACGCACTGTTTAGCTGACACCGAAAGTATATACCTAGACAAATGCAAGAAGAATGTCTACCTGGGCCATCGTTGATTTCTTCCGACCAACCATCAATGTCGAAAGAAAGGCAAGCATTTTAAAGGCCAGGCAGATCATCGGAAGAAGCCTGCCATGTGTACCGGTGATCACGTACTTGCTATGGTTAATGATTTACACCTAATCTTTGGAAAGGGTCCCGACGGACTATCTGTTCCAAATGACGTTGAGGGACGCGCACCCAAGTGGAAGAAGAAATCTATATTTTCGGACCTACCCTACTGGAAAGACCTAGTGGTCCGCTCTTCAATCGACGTGACGCACATGATGAAGAACCTTTGCGTGAACCTGTTAGGCTTCTTGAACGTGTATGGGAAGACAAAATATACACCGGAGGCACGGGAGGACCTGAAACGTTTGCACAAAAAAGACAGCATGCCTCCAAAGCAGTATGAAGGTCTTGCCAGCTACCTCTTACCAAAGAAGAGAAAGAAATCTTCTTTGAATGCCTGCTCAGTATGAAGGTCCCGTCTGGCTTCTCGTCGAATATATAGGGAATAATAAATATGCCAGAGAAAAAGTTCCAGAACCTAAAGTCACACGACTGCCACGTGATAATGACACAGCTTCTTCCGGTCGCATTGAGGGGGCTTCTACCGGAAAACATCCGATTAGCCATTGTGAAGCTATGCGCAGTCCTCATTGCAATCTGATTGATCCATAAATCATACAAAGGCTAAGGAGTGATGTGGCGCAATGTCTTGTCAGTTTCAAGCTGATCTTCCCACCATCCTTCTTCAATATCATGACGCACGTCCTAGTTCATCTAGTCGATGAGATTGTCATTCTGGGCCCCGTATTTCTACACAATATGTTCCCCTTTGAGAGGTTCATGGGAGTCCTAAAGAAATATGTCCGTAACCGCGCTAGGCCAGAAGGAAGCATCTCCATGGGCCATCAAACAGAGGATGTCTTTGGTTTTTGTGTTGACTTTATTCCTGGCCTTAAGAAGATTGGTCTCCCTAAATCGCGGTATGAGGGGAGACTGACTGGAAAAGGCACGCTTGGAGGGTACTCAATAATATGCAGGGACGGGCATTCTTGGTCTCAAGCACACTACACACACTGGTGCGCGTCGGTCCTAAACAAACAGTTTTTTACCCCTTTCCGCGACGGCATTTGGAAGCATCGGCAAGTGAGTGTGGGCGGCATTTGGAACCGTCGCCAAGTGAGTGTGGGCGATAGGGGGGGGGGTCCTTCCCACACGACCCAGAAACCATCAGAGATATGTCCTCCTGGCACACAGGTTCGGCAAAATGAGGTCGTGTGCGACCGGTCAGCACTCAAATACGGAAATACGTACAATAGAACTAAAAAAATTCTATTATACAATGAAATTGTTTCCGGTTCCAAGTACATCCCACACAGTCAGTCTCGTCTAAACCCGTTCGTATGCACATCCCACACAATTGCTCCAAGGAAAACGTTTTCGTTCATAGGTACATCACACACAATTTTTCCCGTTAAATCGTTTGTGTTATTGAATTAATCACACACGGTCCATAGAAGAAACTGTGTGGCAAAGGCTGTCCATGACACACAATTTTTATATGGTAAACATTTGCGCAAGGTGGCCTAACGCAAACAGTTTTCAAGAGAAAGTCGTGTGTAATTGTTCATTGATCCAACATGGTTTACTCCTAGAAACTGTGTGCGTTTCCTGAGGTCATCGCCCACGGTATTTTTTCAACAACCATTTGCAATATCAAAACCTAATTAGCAGGCTAATTTCCCTATTATTAATAATCCATTTATTAATATAATTGGCATTCGTATTAAGCACACAATATATTTCATTTCCATATTAAGGAAGCAGAATTTCATAATTGAAATACATCAGAGTACAACATGATATAGCTTCAACACTCAGCTACCCCATTACACAACTGCACCAGCAGCAAGTTCCACATGCAACATGTAAAACCTTTCGAAATTAGCATCATAGACGGTATATAGACAAATGCATCTCATCTGGAAAACTGCTGATGCGGAAGGCGAATATTGAGCCTTCATTCATGTTGAAGGTCTTTGCAACTTTAGGCAAGTGCCTGTGGATGATTCACCATCCGTCCTTCGTCCTCTTCAGGAACACTTCAATATTGAACCGTGGGTGTTGTATTAAAACCTTCCTCGCCTCCTGACCATATAGGTGGTTTGAGAGGTAATCATCAGTGAACTGCTTTGGAAAGGCCTGAAAATAAGGATGTGCATAAATATCTTCTCTATATTGGAAACGGGGCAAAGGAATAAAAAATGGCAAGATATAATAGTTAGTACCATCTTGTAGTGAACTGATGTCTTCTTCATTGTGCAGACAAAGATCTTGTTGTTTTTTGTTGCTAATTTCTTTATCCTAACAATCTTTCTGAGTTTCTTGATTTGATTGATATTCATGGACAACTCATTTCCCCATATGCAAAAAGGGTCGAATAGTGGGTCAAAACCTCTGACAGCAGGACCTACATGTGCAAGACCAAATTATCAAAAACTAAAATATTAGAACGGTTCCTGCAATTGCATAATAATGTGCTATTAGACAACGGACCATGCACGTGCTAACCTCGATTGTAAACCTCAGTGCTTCCCATTGTTTCCCTGCAACACATATAAGGTAGTTAGTCATCAGGTTAAGTAAGGGTTCGCATGCTATCAGTAAAATATGTTGATGAAAAGTAAGCACATTGCAGATTCATCAGATTAATTGAAGCCACACGGAAAACCCATTTACCCAAACCAAGCACGATTAAGAACTAGGAAATATAGCACCTGTATATGTTTCTCATGTATTAAGTGCAGCCAAATCGATTTATTCCTCACATGCACAACAATACAAAATTCTACCCACGACAATGGGACATCGCATTGCAGAATTCAACCAAGCATTTAACTAAACACCACAACAAATGAACCGAACATTAACTGAGCACCACATTGCACAATATAACATTGAACCAAGTAGTTAACTAAACACCACAACAAATGAACCAAACATTAACTGAGCACCACATTGCACAATATAACATACTCCTAATAGAAGATCAGAGAGTTAACCAAACAGTTAACTGCAGCCAATTGTAGCAATTGTATTTGTTTCTTATGTATTTAATACAACCAAATCCAATTTATTCCTCACATGGTATACAATAACAAAATGCACCCACAATTTTGTAAAGATAAATTCGATTTATTTCTCACATGGAAGACAATACAAAATTGTAGCCTGAAGAATTGAACATCACATTTGCAGAATTGAACCAAACAGTTAACTGAAGACGACAACTAATTAACAAAATAGTTAATAAGTGAGCACCACACTGCACGACATATAGAACATATACACTAGAGCAACAGATTGCATGGTGAAATTAGATAGCACAATTCACAAGATTTTGTGAAGGAAAGGCAGGCGCAACACACGCAACGGGTAAACCGAGCATGCTTAACGGCGTAGCTAGGAATTGGCAAGGTGCTCCTCCAAGATCTCGGGATCGGCATGAATGGCAGCCATCGCGACCTCATCTGTGCGTGCGGCCGCGATTTGCTTCTCCGCTGCCAAATGCTCCTTGAGGTCCTGGCTATACTGCTTGCACCATGGCTTAGGCCGGTGCTTATTTGGTGGAGGGGTCTGTGATTTGGGTGGAAGATGTCGCGCTCGCACCGATGGTCGGGGCATGTGGGATGTTGAAGGAGGAGGAGGATGGGGGTCGGGTGTGGATTACCTGCCTGGATAGAGGAGGCCGAGGAGCGTGAAGGAGGATCGCCGGCGAGTAGGCGGCGGCGCTGCAAGCAAGGAGTGATGGTTTCAACTTGGAAAGGAAGGTGGAAAGAGGGTAAATGTGGCTTTTGGTAATGGGGAGGGGGCGGGGAGGTAGATATTTCTGCGAAAGCCGAAAATTTGAAATCGCTTCAGCCAAAAAACTAGCGCGCAAAGTGTCATCAGACACGGTCCCTTATTCAGAACTGTGTACGACATGTGGACATCACAAAATATTCAGAGAGCTTAACCCGTGTGTGATGAGTTTGAAAGTCAAATGTTTTGGTTCGAATTTCCATGGTTACAGTGGTCATCCACGTCATTGCATAAATTGGGTACACAAAGGAGACTACAGCACACCCACACTTCTTAATGGAGCAAGTTCAGCAATTAAATAGAGCTAGCCACTACTGGAATCTGGCAATTTGCCGTCTGCCACCTCTTTGCCATCCGCCAGCTGACGGTAAAGAGCCTCTTTCCCATCCGCTTCCACAAAGCGGACGACATAGAAAGGGCTGATGGCAAAAAGGCTATTTGCCATCAGCTGACTCTTTGCCATCAGCCAGCTAATGGCAAAGAGCTGGAAGGCAGACGGCCAAGGGCCAGGTGGGCCCCATAGGGCACGGCGTGGCTAGGTGAGGTTCTTTGACGTCCGCCAGCGGACGACAAAGAGGAGACGTAGCCCAGCCCTAAACGGCCGCCCTCTTTGTCGTCTGCTAGCAGACGGCAAAGAAGGCCCACTTAACGTGTCGTGTTGTCTCCCCTCTCTCTCTTTCTCTGTCTCCCCTCCCGTGCGCCCTCATCTCTCCTTCCCCACCGCTATCACTGCCGCTGGCCAGCCCTGCCCCCCGGACCCAGCCCCCGCCACCGTCCAGCCCCCACTGCGCCCCGTCGCCCCACCGCGCACCGTTGCCGGAGAGGCCAGCACCGGGCCGCCCTGGTGCCGGACCCTCCCCGCAGCCTTGTGCCGCCCCGCCCCGCTGCAACCCTCCTCCCCGCGGCCCCTACGCCGCCCCGCCCCACCGCGCCCTCCACTGC
>NC_041391.1:98612864-98617689 GCF_002162155.2 Triticum dicoccoides | reverse complement strand
TAGTTTCTTTTATTTTAGTTTCTATTTTAGTTTTAGTTTTAGTTTTAGTTTTAGTTTTATTTTCAGTTTTGTTTTAGTTTTAGTTTTAGTTTATTTTAGTTTAGATTCTTTTAGATTAGTTTTAGTTTTAGTTTAGAAGAAGAAGAGGAGTAGAAGTAGGAGGAGGAGGGAGGAAGAAGAAGAAGAAGAAGAAGAAGAAGAAGAAGAAGAAGAAGAAGAAGAAGAAGAAGAAGAAGAAGAAGAAGAAGAAGAAGAAGAAGAAGAAGAAGACCCTAAGTAGCAAGTATCGTCGGTGCGAGAAACATGTGGCCATCGGTGTCGAACACTACATCCACGTCCCACAAGTGACGCTGACGTCCGGCGTCCCAAAGGGCCGGGCGCCGGCTTCACTTGTGGGATGTGGATCTAGTGTTCAACGCCGAGCGCCACATGTATCTCGCACCAATGATACTTGCTATTTAGGGTTAATTAGGGGGTTAATTAGGGGGTTCCTCGGTGTCGATGGTACCCTAAATAGTAAGTATTGTCAGTGCGAGGTACATGTGGCCGTTGGTGTCGAATACTACATCCACGTCCCACAAGTGACACAGGGGTCCTGCGTCCAGCAACAACAATTCTCGGTGTCGATGGCGGCTGAACACCATTGCCAATTTGTATGGCAGCTTCAGAGATGATGATTGAAAGCTAAGTGTTGAAACTTGAAACACACAAACTAATTCAAGTCGGTTTGGTTGTTTGAAAATCTCAAAACTTGGCTTTAATCCTCATCGCAGAGGCTGCCAGACAAATTCGCCAAGGTGTTCGACCATTATCGGCCACCAGAACTATTGTTGCGGGATGCTGGGTGTCGGCTTCACTTGTGGGATGTGGATGTGGTGTTCAACGCCGACGGCCTCATGTACCTTGCACCCATGGTAGTTATTATTTAGTTTACCCGGGGACAAGCGGGTTAGAGGGTTCCTTGGTGTCGATGGTACCGTAAATAGCAAGTATCGTCAATGCAAGGTACATGTGGCCGTCGATGTCGAATACTTGCTATGTTACTCATATTTCGATTTAAATATGTAGTTATTTCGTCGTTGCGAGGGTCTAGTGTTCGACGAGTTCCGCCCCTGCGTTCGTTGGTGAGCACAAATGACATATCCTCCTCCCCCTTTCATTTGCTCTATTCCGGTTTTCGTGCCGATGAAACTTGCTAGCTATAGGTGTCAAGCATCAGTATGCGTAACCACTATGCGTCTCCCGTTCGAAAGGGTTACATATATAAATATGCATGCATTTGCATATTTATAATCATGATTCTTCCGAATTGTCCAATATTATCCATGGACAGCCCGAGTATGTGTAGATTGGGTTTGTTTTCCCATATGCTCAGCTCCGGATCCGATGCAGAATTTCGTGAGTGCCTCCCTGTTGTTCTTCGGGTACACATCCTCTCTGCTTACTACCGAGACGTGTATCAGGAGAACAGCGGGGAGGTGCTGGCGAAATTTTGCGTCGGATCCGGAGTAGAGCATGGGAAAACGAACCCGATCTACAGATACTCGGGTGGGATTAGGACCTATCCTTACCTATTAGCGTGTAGGTTGCATGGACGTAATAAAACTAACAAACTCCATTAACTGATGGATATGGTTTGCCTAATTATGTATATATTTCTTTTGTGTCCAGTAGGAAGTCAATGTGAGTGGTCATGCGTGGATGTACACCGGTTACACTAGTCAGTATGTTTGGACCGAGGAATGGTTAACAAAAACTAAGGGGTTTGTTAGAGCCGCATTTGCAAATGGCCAGGAATTTAGCTGGTGCCCATGTGTCCAGTGTGACAACTATAATCAGAGGGACGAGCTTCAAATGAGTAAACACCTGCAAAAGTTTGGTTTTACTCCTGGTTACACGGTCTGGACATTACATGGTGAGTATGCCCAACGTGCCAGAGCCGAGATGGTTCATCGTCGCACCGACGAGCATGGTACCGGGACCGCACACATGGCACAAGACTTTGATGATGCTCGGGACTCGGACGAGGAGATGGAGGAATCTGCAAAGGCCTTCACTGAAATGTTGGAGTCCTCAAAACATCCTCTCCATGAGCACACTGAGCTTTGTTAGCTGGATGTCATCTCACAAATAATGGCTTTGAAGGCTCAATTCAACTTGGGCAGAGAATGCTATGACGCGATGATGACCGTTTTTGGACGATTTCTACCCAAAGGCCATGTGCTACCTCCAAACCTGTACCAGTCAGACAAAATCCTCCGTGCTCTTAAGATGCCCTATGAGAAGATACATGCCTTTGAGAAAGGATGTGTCTTATTTAGGCTTCAGTATGAGGACTTGAACTATTGTCCCATTTGGAATTCTTCCAGGTATGTTGTGGTAGACAACGGTATGGGTGAGAAGACACAGACCAAAATACCCATTAATATTCTTTGGTATATGCCAATCGTACCAAGACTTCAATGTCTTCTCATGGTTGAAGAGACGCCCAGATAGATGACATGGCACAAAACGGGCAAAAGAACCGAACTAGATGCATATGGGAATGTGATGATGGTGCACACATCGGATGGTGAAGCGTGGAGGCGCTTTGATACGTCTCCAATGTATCTATAATTTATGAAGCATTCATGCTATTTTATTATCTATTTTGAATGATTATGGGCTTTATTATACACTTTTATATTACTTTTGGAACTAACCTATTAACCGGAGGCCTAGCCCATATTGTTGTTTTATTGCCTGTTTCAGTATTTCAAAGAAAAGGAATATCAAACGGAGTCCAAACGGAATGAAACCTTCGGCAGCGTCATTTTTGGGAAGAATATCATCCTCAAGACTTGGAGTTTACGTCAAAAGATCCTCAAGGAGGCCAGGAGAGAGGGGGAGCCCCCCTACTGGGCGCGGCCCCCTGTCTTGTGGGCCCCTCGAGCACCTCCCGACCGACTTCTTTCGCTTATATAAGCCTACGTACCCTAAAAACATTGAATATGAAGATAGATCGGGAGTTCCGCCGCCGCAAGCCTCTGTAGACACTAGAAACCTCTCAGGAGCCCTTCCCGGCACCCTGCCGAAGGGGGGGATCCTTCACCGGTGGCCATCTTCATCATCCCGGCGCTATCCATGACGAGGAGGGAGTAGTTCACCCTCGAGGCTGAGGGTATGTACCAGTAGCTATGTGTTTGATCTCTCTCTCTCTTGTGTTCGCTCTCGTGTTCCCTCTATGGCACGATCTTGATGTATCCCGAGCTTTGCTATTATAGTTGGATCTTATGATGTTTCTCCCCCTCTACTCTCTTGTGATGAATTGAGTTTTCGCTTTGAAGTTATCTTATCGGATTGAGTCTTTTATGAGAACACTTGATGTATGTATTGCCGTGCTTATCTGTGGTGACAATGGGATATCATGTGCCACTTGATGTAAGTTTTGGTGACCAACTTGCGGGTTCCACCCATGAACCTATGCATAGGGGTTGGGACACGTTCTTGACTCTCCGGTAGAAACTTTGGGGCACTCTTTGAAGTACTTTGTGTTGGTTGAATAGATGAATCTGAGATTGTGTGATGCATATCGCATAATCATGCCCACGGATACTTGAGGTGACAATGGAGTATCTAGGTGACATTAGGGTTTTGGTTGTTTTGTGTCTTAAGCTGTTATTCTAGTACGAACTCTTGAATAGATTGATCCGAAAGAATAACTTTGAGGTGGTTTCGTACCCTACCATAATCTCTTCATTTGTTCTCCGCTGTTAGTGTCTTTGGAGCACTAGTAGAAAAAGGGCCTATTGTCCCGGTTGGTAAGGGCCTTTAGTCCCGGTTGGTGAACCGGGACTAAAGGGTCGGTACTAATGCCTCCCCCCTTTAGTCCCGGTTCAATCCAAAACCGGGACTAAAGGCCGCGGCCACGTGGAGCCTTTAACAATCCACCTTTAGTCCCGGTTTGTAACACCAACCGGGACTAATGGAAATTTTATGACTTTTTTCTTGAAATTTTTTTTGAATTTTTTTTTGAATTTTTTTATTTTCAAATTTCTGAATTATTTTAACCCCTCATTAGTGAATCTCTAATCAGCACCCCTCATCACTGCTCAATTTATCCTCTTCTCTAATCACCCTCATCATTCCAAATCACCTAACTTCCCGAATGGTCACCCATCCTCCCACTCACCCAGCCTGAGCATGCTTAACTTCCGGGTTCTATTCTCCCTCGTTTCCAAGTCTGCACTTGTTGTTTTCCTGACAGGAATTTTGCTTGAGCATGAATTGACACATTTCACTGTTTGAGTTTCAAACTATTGTTTTCAAAAACAATAATTATTTAGAAAACAATAGTTATTTTGAATAATTAGTTTGACTAGGGTTTGACCACAGTTTGACTACAGTTTGACCAGATTTGACCAAAATTCAAAATAACCGAACAAATTAGTTATTAACACTAATATTCTAGAATAATTAGTTTGACCATGGTTTGACCACAGTTTGTCATTTTTCCGATTTTTTCCACTCTAGATATTAAAAGCCCCGTAACTTTTTTCTGTTAGGTTTTTGAGGATTTTGAAAATGTTTAACGGGGTTCCCCCGTTAAATTTGGATGTAACTTTTCGAGTAGATGATTTTTCATATAAAAAACTTTTTCATCCGAGTTAGTATGCAAAAGTTATGCCCATATTTACAAATTCTAGAGAGATTTTGCAAATAAAGTCGAAATTCACATTTGCAAATTTCCCCAACAACTAGACCACATATCACATGGGAAACTTATTTTCTTTTATTTTTTTTGCCATTTCCATCATTTTCTTTTATTTTTTTTAAAATTGAAAAG
>NC_041391.1:98599517-98612439 GCF_002162155.2 Triticum dicoccoides | reverse complement strand
TAGAGTTTGAAAATGGGACCTTTAGTCTAGTCCCGGTTCGTGCCTCAAACTGGGACTAAAGGTCTACTCTTTAGTCCCGGTTCGAGGCATGAATCGGGACTAATGGGCATCGCACCCTTTAGTCCTGGTTTGAGGCACAAACCGGGACTAAAGGGCACAGGTGAACCGGGACTAATGCCTTAGCCGCACGAACCGGCATAAATGCTCGCATTAGTCCCGGTTCTGGATTGAACCGGGACTAATGGGCTAAACAGGCCTAGACGAAAGCCCTGTTTTCTACTAGTGGAGTGACTCTTTGTTGCATGTTGAGGGATTGTTATATGATCTATCTATGTTATTATTGTTGAGAGAACTTGCACTAGTGAAAGTATGAACCTTAGGCCTTGTTACCTATCATTGCAATACCATTTACGCTCACTTTTATCACTTGCTACCTTGCTGTTTTTATAATTTTAGATTACAAACACCTTTATCTACCATCCATATTGCACTTGTATCACCATCTCTTCACCGAACTTGTGCACCTATACAATTTACCATTGTATTGGGTGTGTTGGGGACAAGAGACTCTTTGTTATTTGGTTGCAAGGTTGTTTGAGAGAGACCATCTTCATCCTACGCCTCCTACGGATTGATAAACCTTAGGTCATCCACTTGAGCGAAATTTGCTACTGTCCTACAAACCTGTGTACTTGCAGGCCCAACAACGTCTACAAGAAGAAGGTTGTGTAGTAGACATCACGCTTCGATGCATTACATAAGGAAAAAATGGTAGATCCAAGGCATCCTCGAGTCGCCGTCAGCATAGATGGGTTCAGTGTGCTTGGTCAGATGGGAACCCCATATAGCTGTTGGCCCGTGTTTGTCATTCCACTCAATCTCCCCCCGAGGCAGATTATGCAAAGAAAGAACATTTTCCTGATGTTGATAATTCCAAGTCCCAACTACCCGAGGAAGAATATGAATGTGTACATGCAGCCTCTTAAGGACGAATTGCAAGAAGCTTGGGATAATGGGTTCAAGACATACGACGCTAGTCAAAGTATTATGGAAGAGTTGAAGCAATTTAGGAACTTCAATTCTATGGTGATAACCCACCAAACGTCGTACTCTTCAGATGTTATTGGTTCCAGCCCAGGGAGACTAGAAGAACTCATGAACATATAGGGCTAGTCGAAATCAAACAAAGCACCCATTTGGATGTTCCCGATGTCTATCTTACGGCTCAACAGGCAACCCAAGTTTTCTATCTACCATGGGCCTGTCAAAGTGATCCAAATCTCAGTGGTTGGGATGTCATTTATGAAGTGTCACCACGTGTTAGACCACCTCCCCCCATTGAAGAGGATTATGAACGTCACATTAACCAAGACACATATGACGAAGGAGAATTCTTCCAAGAAACACGTCTTGCCAAAAAAAGGTTTCAAGAAACGCTCTACTCCACCCCAGAACATTGAAGTAGACAATGATAGTGAATCCGACCCTGAGCCGGAACAAGAAAAGCCAGAAGAAGAAGAAGTTACTGCTGCAGATGACCTGTCAATGGTTGAACGATTACGTAAAGGTGGCCTTCCAGATGATGATGCATTTATTAATGATGATGGTGATGATGACGTCATTACCGATAGTGATGATGATGATGCATTTATTAATGATGATGATGAGCACGTCATTTCCGATAGTGATTCTTAGGTATTCAAATTTTTATGTTGTACTTTGTATGATTTATATAGTTGGTATGTATAATTTTCTTACTTTGTATGATTGTTTCTTATACATAGTGCCATGGTCTTGATTTCCGTCCCCGTCGGCCCTCGCCCGCTTTGATTCAGATGTGGTAAATTCTTTTTCATAACTATTTGCTGCATTTCGTATTTATGACAATTATGGCCATCAAGTTGACATAGATATATTTTAATCTAGGAGGTATGTGAACCGGAATTTGAAACCGGCCCTCTTGTCGAGAAGTTAAATTTAGTTGAAAAAGAAAATGAGTATTTGAAAGAAAAAATTAAAAGAATTGAAGAAGAGAAGATGACATTGGAGTTGTATGTTGCTGATGTCATCGATGATCACAAGATGAAGATGAATGCAATGCACCTGAATCTTAAGAAGATTAGAAAATATGCCATTGTTACCTTAGTTGCGATCTTCATCATATTTCTTGTGATGAGGGTAAGTTTTCTCTAATGTTTTGCTTTACAAATGGATACTTAGCTTATTTTCCTCCTAAATGGCATAATTACCTAAGTTACATAAAAAATGAGCTATACTTAGCTTATTCAGTTCATTTATGACATACTTAGCATACTTAGGTCAAAAATGGCATGATAATCTTTGTTACCTCCAAAATGATATAGACTTAGCTTATTTTCCTCGAAAATGACATAATAACCTTACTAAGCTCCAAACTGACCTATTTACCTAGGTTAGCTCTAAAATGACCTACACTTAGCATTTTTACCTAGCTTAGCAATAAAATGACATTTTTACTTACCTTAGTTAGAAGAAGAAGAAGATAAAGAAGAGGAGAGGAGAAAAAGAAAGAGAAGAAAAAAATCTTCTTCTTCTTCTTCTTCTTCTTCTTCTTCTTCTTCTTCTTCTTCTTCTTCTTCTTCTTCTAGCTACTCTTCTTTTTCTTATTCTTCTTCTTCTTCTTCTTCTTCTTCTTCTTCTTCTTCTTCTTACTTTCTTCTTCTAACTTTCTTCTTTCCCTATTTGCAGATTTGCTTTACATGAGGAAGCTTGCATCGATGGAGTCTACTCTTCTCTTTATGCTTCCTTTTTGTTTTGATTTTGTAGGATGAACATAGTGAAACTTTCTACCTATATATGCATGTATGGATGAAACCATTGTATGCTTGTTGTTGGATATGCTGGCTATCTATATATGTTGCATATGGACTTTTGATTTGCCATGTATATGTGTTGGATGATCATATCCATATGGCAGGGATATGATTTGCTATGTATATGTGTTGGTATGCTTGTCAAAAGTATTTTCATATGTGTGTATATATATATCTATGTAATTCTGTGAAATTGAATGAATTTAAGAAAAAACTGAAAAAACAAGGGCTATACAGGATCATTGCCGTCTGCTAGCAGACGGCAAAGCTCTTTGTTGTCTGCTAGCAGATAGCAAAGAGGACACGTGGCAGTCACATGTGCATACTGGCAATGCTGGTTGCCTATTTGGTCATTTTGCCGTCTGCAAGCGAATGACAAAGTGACCAAATAGGCCTGGCAAACAGGGCCATCTATGCCATCTACTAGCCGACGGCATAGCTAGCCACGTGGCAGCATCCCAGTGCTTCCCTAGCGAAGCTCTTTGCCGTCCGTCAGCGAACGGCAAAGAACGCCGTTAACCCCTAACGGCTCTCACCTGACACCGCTGTCGTCCGTCGTCCTTGCCGTCTGCTGGCCTCGGATGGCTGACAACACAATCCTTTGCCGTCCGTTTCTACGAAGTGGACGACAAGGAAGGCCTTTGCTAGCACGTGTTCAGCCGGACGGTTTGTCGTCCGCTGGCTGACGGCAAAGGATTTTGTCGTCCATGATCCATGCCTTTGCCGTTCGCCATGGAGGACGGCAAAGAAGATGATTCCAGTCCAAATTAAAGATTGACGCTCTTAATTAAACAAAACAAAGAGTACTAATACGACTAGTGCTCATCGATCTCCGCTGCCGCCTCCATGTCCAGCTCGCGCCCGGTGGTCTCCTGGGGAAGGGGCTCCATGGCATCCATCGCACCATACTCGGCAAGCATCTCGCCATCCGCGTCCCCCATCTCTTTCGAAAAGGCCGCCACGAGCTGGGCATGGGCGAATGCGATCTGGGCTTGGACGGGCTCCATCGTTGCAAGGTATGCGGCGGAGGAACGGACGGCTGCTCGAACACTCTCGGTGATTGCCAGCTCTTCGGCCGAGGGTTGTCGACCGTTGTCGGAGAAGCTTTGTTTGATTTGTGCGGTGACTGCCAGGAGCTGGGCGTGGGTGGCCTCGACATGATCGTGGGCGGCCTCCATCTGGACTAAGGCCGTCGCTATGGAACGGACAGCTTGCCTGGTTTTTAAATGCCTGGTTTGGTGCACATGAATTTGAACTACATGCACATGCTCTAGTGTTATAAATTCGTTGAAAAATCAAATCTGTGCCCTCGGGTGCATGCTTAGGTCCCATGCAAGAAATGGGAATGAATTTCAAACACCGGGGCACCGTTGATCGCCGGCAAAACATTGAGATGCCTGGATTTTAAATTCTAGTAAATCCAAAACTCGTCTGAAATTCATGAAACTTGGCATGCTATCATGGAGCGGCATCAACATGCCATGGTACAAATTTTGTCCCATTTGGGGCAGGTTTGGGTATATGCTTCTCACAAACCGGAGCTTCTCACAACAAGCATGATGGTTTTCCGTAGGGAACGTCCCACCTTTGTGGACGAAGTATCCATTGCCTCTTATTGCTTTCAATTTTTTTTCTTGTGTCAACATAGAACAACAGGAGTGTTGTGTGATTTTTTGTGATTTGTCGGGGTTCGTTTGGACATTTTTATGCATTAACTATGTTTTCAATGCATTTTATGTGCATAATTCAAATTTGAACTACATGCAATGCTCAAGTGCATATAAATATCTTGAAAATCAAATATGTGTCCTTGGGGGCATGCTTAGGTCCCATGCAAGAAATGGGAATGAATTTCAAACGCCGGGGCACCGTTGATTGCCGGCAAAACATTGAGATGCCTGGTTTTTTAATTCTAGTAAATCCAAAACTCGTCTGAAATTCATGAAACTTGGCATGCTATCATGGAGCGGCATCAACATGTCGTGGTACAAATTTTCTCCCATTTGGGGTAGGTTTGGGTATATGCTTCTCACAAACCGGAGCTTCTCACAACAAGCATGATGGTTTTCGATAGGGAACGTCCCACCTTTGTGGACAAAACTATATCCATTGCCTCTTATTGCTTTCAATTTTTTTCTCATGTCAACGTAGAACAACATGAGTGTTTTGTGAATTTTTTTGATTTTTCTGGGTTTGTTTGGGCATTTTTATGCTTTAACTGAGTTTTCAATGCATTTATGTGCATAATTCAAATTTGAACTACATGCATATGCTCCAGTGCATATAAATTGGTTGAAAAATCAAATATGTGTCCTTGGGTGCATGCTTAGGTCCCATGCAAGAAATGGGGATGAATTTCAAACACCAAGGCACCATTGATTGCCGGCAAAACATTGAGATGCCTGGCTTTTAAATTCTAGTTAATCCAAAACGCATCTGGAATTCATGAAACTTGGCATGCTATCATGGAGCGGCATCAACATGTCGTGGTACAAATTTTGTCACATTTGGGGCAGGTTTGGGTATATGCTTCTCACAAACTGGAGCTTCTCACAACAAGCATTATGGTTTTCCGTATGGAACGTCCCACCTTTGTGGACGAAACGATATCCATTGCCTCTTATTGCTTTCAATTTTTTTCTCGTGTCAACATAGAACAACAAGAGTGTTGTGTGAATTTTTGTGATTTTTCGGGGTTCGTTTGGACATTTTTATGCATTAACTAAGTTTTCAATGCATTTATGTGCATAATTCAAATTTGAACTACATGCACATGCTCCAGTGCATATAAATTGGTTGAAAAATAAAATCTCTGTCCTTGGGTGCATACTTAGGTCCCATTCAAGAAATGGGAATGAATTTCAAACACCGGGGCACCGTTGATTGCCGGCAAAACATTGAGATGCCTGGTTTTTAAATTCTAGTAAATCCAAAACTCGTCTGAAATTCATGAAACTTGGCATGCTATCATGGAGCGGCATCAACATGCCGTGGTACAAAATTTGTCCCATTTGGGGCAGGTTTGGGTATATGCTTCTCACAAACCGGAGCTTCTCACAATAAGCATGATGGTTTTCGATAGGGAACGTGTCCCACCTTTGGGGACGAAATGATATCCATTGCCTCTTATTGCTTTCAATTTTTTTTCTCGTGTCAACATAGAACAACAGGAGTGCTGGGTGATTTTTTGTGATTTGTCGGGGTTCGTTTGGACATTTTTATGCATTAACTAAGTTTTCAATGCATTTTATGTGCATAATTCAAATTTGAACTACATGCACATGCTCAAGTGCATATAAATTTGTTGAAAAACCAAGTCTATGTCCTTGGGTCCATGCTTAAGTCCCATGCAAGAAATGGGAATGAATTTCACACACCGGGGCACCGTTGATTGCCGGCAAAACATTGAGATGCCTGGTTTTTAAATTCTAGTAAATCCAAAACTCGTCTCAAATTCATGAAATTTGGCATGCTATCATGGAGCGGCATCAACATGCCATGGTACAAATTTTGTCCCATTTGGGGCAGGTTTGGGTATATGCTTCTCACAAACTGGAGCTTCTCACAACAAGCATGATGGTTTTCGATAGGGAACGTCCCACCTTTGTGGACAAAGCTATATCCATTGCCTCTTATTGCTTTCAATTTTTTTTCTCATTTGAACGTAGAACAACACGAGTGTTTTGTGAATTTTTGTGATTTTTCTGGATTTGTTTGGGCATTTTTATGCTTTAACTGTGTTTTGAATGCATTTATGTGCATAATTCAAATTTGAGCAACATGCACATGCTCCAGTGCATATAAATTGGTTGAAAAATCAAATATTTGTTCTTGGGTGCATGCTTAGGTCCCATGAAAAAAATGGGATGAATTTCAAACACCAGGGTACCGTTGATTGCCGGCAAAACATTAAGATGCCTGGATTTTTAATTCTAGTAAATCAAAAACTCGTTTGAAATTCATGAAACTTGGCATGCTATCATGGAGCAGCATCAACATGCCGTGGTACAAATTTTGTCCCATTTGGGGCAGGTTTGGGTATATGCTTCTCACAAACCGGAGCTTCTCACAACAAGCATGATGGTTTTTTGTAGGGAACGTCCCAAATTTGTGGACGAAGTATCCATTGCCTCTAATTGCTTTCAATTTTTTTCTCGTGTCAACATAGAACAACAGGAGTGTTGTGTGATTTTTGGTGATTTGTCGGGGTTCATTTGGACATTTTTATGCATTAACTAAGTTTTCAATGCATTTTATGTGCATAATTCAAATTTGAACTACATGCACATGCTCAAGTGCATATAAATATGTTGAAAAATCAAATATGTGTCCTTGGGTGCATGCTTAGGTCCCATGCAAGAAAAGGGAATGAATTTCAAACACCAGGGCACCGTTGATTGCCAGTAAAACATTGAGATGCCTGGTTTTTAAATTCTGGTAAATCCAAAACTCGTCTGAAATTCATGAAACTTGGCATGCTATCATGGAGCGGCACCAACATGTCGTGGTACAAATTTTGTCCCATTTGGGGCAGGTTTGGGTATATGCTTCTCACAAACCGGAGCTTCTCACAACAAGCATGATGGTTTTAGATAGGGAACGTCCCACCTTTGTGGACAAAACGATATCCATAGCCTCTTATTGCTTTCAATTTTTTTCTCATGTCAACGTAGAACAACACGAGTGTTTTGTGAATTTTTTTGATTTTTCTGGGTTCGTTTGGGAATTTTTATGCTTTAACTGAGTTTTCGATGCATTTATGTGCATAATTCAAATTTGAACTACATGCATATGCTCCAGTGCATATAAATTGGTTGAAAAATCAAATATGTGTCCTTGGGTGCATGGTTAGGTCCGATGCAAGAAATGGGGATGAAATTCAAACACCAAGGCACCATTGATTGCCGGCAAAACATTGAGATGCCTGGCTATTAAATTCTAGTAAATCCAAAATGTGTCTGGAATTCATGAAACTTGGCATGCTATCATGGAGCCTCATCAACATGTCGTGGTACAAATTTTGTCAAATTTGGGGCAGGATTGGGTATATGCTTCTCACAAACCGGAGCTTCTCACAACAAGCATGATGGTTTTCTGTAGGGAACGTCCCACCTTTGTGGACGAAACGATATCCATTGCCTCTTATTGCTTTCAAATTTTTTATCGTGTCAACATAGAACAACAGGAGTGTTGTGTGAATTTTTGTGATTTTTTGGGGTTCGTTTGGACATTTTTATGCATTAACTGAGTTTTCAATGCATTTATGTGCATAATTCAAATTTGAACTACATGCACATGCTCCAGTGCATATAAATTCGTTGAAAAATCAAATTTGTGTCCTTGGGTGCATGCTTAGGTCCCATGCAAGAAATGGGAATGAATTTCAAACACCGGGGCACCGTTGATTGTCGGCAAAACATTGAGATGCCTGGATTTTTAATTCTAGTAAATCCAACACTCGTCTGAAATTCATGAAACTTGGCATGTTATCATGGAGCGGCATCAACATGCCGTGGTACAAATTTTGTCCCATTTGGGGCAGGTTTGGGTATATGCTTCTCACAAACCGGAGCTTCTCACAACAAGCATGATGATTTTCCGTAGGGAACGTCCCACCTTTGCGGACGAAGTATCCATTGCCTCTTATTGCTTTCAAATTTTTTTCTTTTGTCCACATAGAACAATAGGAGTGTTGTGTGATTTTTTGTGATTTGTCGGGGTTCTTTTGGACATTTTTATGCATTAACTAAGTTTTCAATGCATTTTATGTGCATAATTAAAATTTCAACTACATGCACATGCTCAGGTGCATATAAATATCTTAAAAATCAAATCTGTGTCCTTGGGTGCATTCTTAGGTCCCATGCAAGAAATGGGAATGAATTTCAAACACCGGGATTGCCGGCAAAACATTGAGATGCCTGGTTTTTTAATTCTAGTAAATCCAAAACTCGTCTGAAATTCATGAAACTTGGCATGCTATCATGGAGCGGCATCAACATGCCGCGGTACAAATTTTGTCCCATTTGGGGCAGGTTTGGGTATATGCTTCTCACAAACCGGAGCTTCTCACAACAAGCATGATGGTTTTCGATAGGGAACGTCCCAACTTTGTAGACAAAACTATATCAATTGCCTCTTATTGCTTTCAATTTTTTTCTCATGTCAACGTGGAACAACACGAGTGTTTTGTGAATTTTTTGATTTTTCTGGGTTCGTTTGGGCATTTTTATGCTTTAACTGAGTTTTCAATGCATTTATGCGCATAATTCAAATTTGAACTACATGCATATGCTCGAGTGCATATAAATTGGTTGAAAAATCAAATATGTGTCCTTGGGTGCATGCTTCGGTCCCATCCAAGAAATGGGGATGAATTTCAAACACCAAGGCACCATTGATTGCCGGCAAAACATTGAGATGCCTGGCTTTTAAATTCTAGTAAATCTAAAAAACGTCTGGAATTCATGAAACTTGGCATGCTATCATGGAGCGGCATCAACATGTCGTGGTACAAATTTTGTCAAATTTGGGGCAGGTTTGGGTATATGCTTCTCACAAACCGGAGCTTCTCACAACAAGCGTCACGGTTTTCCCAAGGGAACGTCCCACCTTTGTGGACGAAACGATATCCATTGCCTCTTATTGCTTTCAATTTTTTTCTCGTATCAACATAGAACAACAAGAGTGTTGTCTGAATTTTTGTGATTTTTTGGGGTTCGTTTGGACATTTTTATGCATTAACTGAGTTTTCAATGCATTTATGTGCATAATTCAAATTTGAACTACATGCACATTCTCCAGTGCATATAAATTGGTTGAAAAATAAAATCTGTGTCCTTGGGTGCATACTTAGGTCCGATGCAAGAAATGGGAATGAATTTCAAACACCGGGGCACCGTTGATTGCTGGCAAAACATTGAGATGCCTGGTTTTTAAATTCTAGTAAATCCAAAACTCGTCTGCAATTCATGAAACTTGGCATGCTATCATGGAGCGGCATCAACATGCCGTGGTACAAAATTTGTCCCATTTGGGGCAGGTTTGGGTATATGCTTCTCACAAACCGGAGCTTCTCACAATAAGCATGATGGTTTTCGATAGGGAACGTGTCCCACCTTTGGGGACGAAATGATATCCATTGCCTCTTATTGCTTTCAATTTTTTTTCTCGTGTAAACATAGAACAACAGGAGTGTTGGGTGATTTTTTGTGATTTGTCGCGGTTCGTTTGGACAGTTTTATGCATTAACTAAGTTTTCAATGCATTTTATGTGCATAATTAAAATTTGAACTACATGCACATGCTCAAGTGCATATAAATATCTTAAAAATCAAATTTGTATCCTTGGGTGCATTCTTAGGTCCCATGCAAGAAATGGGAATGAATTTCAAACACTGGGGCACCATTGATTGCCGGCAAAACATTGAGATGCCTGGTTTTTTAATTCTAGTAAATCCAAAACTCGTCTGAAATTCATGAAACTTGGCATGTTATCATGGAGCGACATCAACATGCCGTGGTACAAATTTTGTCCCATTTGGGGCAGGTTTGGGTATATGCTTCTCACAAACCGGAGCTTCTGACAACAAGCATGATGGTTTTCGATAGGAAATGTCCCACCTTTGTGGACAAAACTATATCCATTGCCTCTTATTGCTTTCAATTTTTTTCTCATGTCAACGTAGAACAACACGAGTGTTTTGTGTTTTTTTTTGATTTTTCTGGGTTCGTTTGGGCATTTATGTGCATAATTCAAATTTGAACTACATGCATATGCTCGAGTGCATATAAATTGGTTGTAAAATCAAATTTGTGTCCTTGGGTGCATGCTTAGGTCCCATGCAAGAAATGGGGATGAATTTGAAACACCAAGGCACCATTGATTGCCGGCAAAACATTGAGATGCCTGGCTTTTAAATTCTAGTAAATCCAAAACACGTCTGGAATTCATGAAACTTGGCATGCTATCATGGAGCGGCATCAACATGTCGTGGTACAAATTTTGTCACATTTGGGGCAGGTTTGGGTATATGCTTCTCACAAACCGGAGCTTCTCACGACAAGCATGATGGTTTTCCCTAGGGAACGTGTAGCGACCCGACCTCAGATGGTTAAGTCTCTGTGCTTCCGTGTCATCCCTGGATCGGTAATGCTGACACACACAGTACTCGAAGGATTTATAACAGAGTAGCAATCACACACTTATTACATCGAATGTCTCAAAAGAGAACTTATTACAATAATATGGCTTAAGGCCATCTAATGCAATAACAGCGGAAGGCTTGGAAGATAAAGTGAGTCCATCAACTCCAACGGCATAGCTGAGCTGCACGGCAACGACCTACGAACCTTACTCCTCGTCTGAAAACTCTGCAGCATAATACGTTGCAGCCCGAGAACGGGTCAGCACATGGAATATGCTGGCAATGTAACACAAAAGAGCGATAACAGAATAATACTACCACTACATGCATCTTTGGCTGGTGGAAAGCTCTATGGTTACAGTTTTGCGAAAAGCCAAATTTTCCCTACTACAAAGGAATAAATTTTAATTTAACTATCATGGTGGTTGAAACATCATTTGAGAAGGTAACCCCAACTCAATGATCCCAATTAAAATAGTTAACAACCCAGCAAGATTAATTAGAAGTGTTGAGATACATGCGAATACTCAAGTACTAGATACTCAGAATTGTCCATAACCGGGGACACGGCTAACCATGATTAGATTGTACACTCTGCAGAGGTTTGTGCACTTTTCCCCGCAAGACTCGATCGCCTCCGCTGATTCCTCGCACTACATGATGTTTGAGAAACGGATGACCGAGACACAGTCTTTCAGAAACATTAACTCTCTACTCCGGGCAGACCATACCAAACCTACAAACCCACTACCTGCTGATCCACCTCTTCAAGAGCTTCACATAACTTACTCAACTATGCTAGAGCCCATAATAGCTTGCGGCTGCACACGGAAGTTTCTAGCATGAATAGACTCAGTTCCCTTTGAGCCTGGGTGGCGGTCCATAGGAGAATCACACGGTACCCCCGGGATTTCCAAAAATAAAATAGGCAATCACTGGATACCCCAGGTACCTCAATCCACCCAGATGTGTATTAAAGTTGCCACCTTAAGTAAACCATTAATTTAACAATCTCATATTTGTCATGGAAATCACTCAAACCCAATCCACGTCTACGAGCATAGCATGGCAAAATAAGCAACGCGTAGAAGTAACTCCCAAGGGTTTGATAATAAACAGGGCAATAGGTTCTACCTCAGCAACTACTTCCCAAAACCCACATATTAAAGGCATCCTAGTCATGCAATGTTTGAGGATTGAAACTAATGCATAAAAACTGGGTATGAAAAGAGTATGATCAATATGTTACTTGCCTTGCTGACGATCCGTGAATCCTAGAGACTCGTAGTAACACGCTTCGCACTCCGGGAATTTTATCGCAAGCAAACAATAACATACATAAGAAACAATCAAAGATGCACAAGTAGAATTCCAAATAAAAGAGTTTGACCGGAGAGTTCAACTTAAGAACTCCGGTTTGCAAAAAGAATCAAATCAAACGGAGCAACGAAACTCAAACGGCAAAAGAAACAAGATCCGTTAACTAATCTGAACTAGGGTCAAATTTTACAGAGATAAAAACTTGTTTGAGTTGATTATTCAGAAAGAAGGTTTCGATATGAAACTCCAGGCGCTTGAATCGCCTGGTTCCGATAAACGAGCGAAAAGATAAACAGGTTTGAACATCGGATCAGAAATCGCGATCAGAAAAATCACAGAATAAATCCGATAAAAAGAAAAATGACGAACGGCTAAACGAACGAACGTTCGTTAACAGAAACTAAACGATGAACACGTTCGTTAGAACGAACGGATGAGCGAATGCTCGCTAAATAAATAAACCGAAGAATAAAACCGATCCATATATAAAAAAACGAACTAGGGTTTTTTTCAAAAAAAACCGAAGGGGTTTATTTAAAAAAAACCGGCGGCGAGGGGGGGGGTGTGGCTACCTCCGGCGAGGTCGTCCGGCAGGGCGGGTGG
>NC_041391.1:98590750-98598917 GCF_002162155.2 Triticum dicoccoides | reverse complement strand
GGCGGCGGCGGCTCGGGGCTCGGCTCCGGGCTCCAGGAGGCGGCGGCGGCGGCGGTGGTGGTGGTGGCTAGAGGGGGCGGGGGCGGCGCTATATAAAGGGGGCGGGGTGGGGCGACTTGGAGGAGGGAGCAAGGCGCGGCGGCGGAGTCCGGCTCGGACTCCGGAGTCCGGGTCGGTGGCGGCGGGGCGCGCGCGCATGCAGGAGGCGGCAGCGGGCGGCTGGGCCGGCCTGCTCTGCTGGGCCTTTGGCCCAGTCGGGCGCGGGTTTTTTTAAACATTCCACCGACTAGAAAAATCCTAGAAAAATATAAATAAAAAAATCTAAAAATTCCAAAACAAGTTTTCTCTGTCTAAATAAAATATTTAGAACAAGATGAACTTTTCTTGGCCCCTAAAATGCAATTTTTAAAACATGCAAATTTTTCTAGGGCAAATAAAATTCCGAATAAACTCAAATAAAATCCAAATAATGATTTTAACATTTTTCCTCCTATATTTCAATTGTTTTGGAGAAGTCATATTATCTCCCCTCATTTATTATTTTAAAATGAAATATTTTCCAGAGAGAAATAATTAAAAATCAAAATCATTGTCTTCACTATTTGATAAAAATTTCAAATATGAAAATTGGAAAATCCCCAATTCTCTCCGAAGGTCCTTGAGTTGCTTAGGATTTCGAGGATTGCAAACGAAAAAGCAATAAAATATGATATGCATGGATGGCCTATGTATAACATGCCAAATTGGAAATTTGGGATGTTACAAACCTATCCCCCTTAAGATGAATCTCGCCCTCGAGATTCGGGTTGGCTAGAAAATAGGTGCGGGTGGTCCTTGCGAATATCCTCTTCTCGCTCCCAGGTGGCTTCCTCCTTAGTATGATGACTCCACTGAACTTTGCAAAACTTGATCACCTTGTTGCGAGTGACTCGACTATCAAACTCAAGAATCTTTACTGGCTTCTCCTCATAGGTCAGATTATTATCTAGCTGAATCGCCTCCAAAGGTACTGTATCATTCAATGGTATATCGGCCATCTCAGCATGGCACTTCTTCAGCTTTGATACGTGAAACACATCGTGAACTCCTGACAACCCTTCAGGTAACTCCAGAACGTTTTACTCCCATCCGTCCCAAAATACGATACGGTCCTACAAATCTCGGGGCTAACTTTCCCTTAACTCCAAAACGTTTTACTCCCCTCAAAGGTGATACTCGTAAATAAGCTCTATCTCCAATTTCATAGGTTACTTCCTTGCGTTTTGAATCTGCATAACTCTTCTGTCTAGACTGAGCGATCATTAGTCTGTCTCTGATCACTTTAACCTTCTCTTCTGATTCCTTGATCAAATCGGGTCCAAACAATTGATGGTCTCCTATCTCATCCCACATCAATGGTCTTCTACATCTGCGTCCATACAGAGCTTCGAACGGTGCCATCTTCAAACTGGCCTGGTAGCTGTTGTTATAAGAGAACTCTGTGTATGGTAAATTGTCATGCCAACTAGATCCATAATCTAGCGCACATGCTCTTAGCATGTCCTCCAGAATCTGATTGACTCTTTCTGTCTGTCCATCTATCTGAGGGTGAAAAGCGGTACTGAATTCCAATCGGGTACCCAAAGTCTGGTGTAACTGATGCCAAAACTTTGAAGTAAACTGGGTTCCTCTATCTGATATGATGCTCCTCGGAACTCCATGTAAACATACGATCCTGGTCATATATACCTTGGCCAACTTTGCACTTGTATACGTTGTTTTCACCGGGATGAAGTGAGCTACTTTAGTTAATCGATCCATAACTACCCATATAGAATCATATCCTGCCTTGGTTCTGGGTAATCCGGTAATAAAGTCCATACCAAGTTTGTCCCACTTCCATTCGGGTATTGGCATAGGCTGTAACAGTCCTGCTGGTTTCTGATGCTCTGCTTTCACTCTCTGACATACATCACATACGGCTACATACTCGGCAATATCCTTCTTCATACCAGTCCACCAGAAATGTTCCTTCAAGTCCAAATACATCTTGGTGTTTCCGGGATGAATCGAGTATGGTGAGTCATGGGCCTCCTGAAGTATCAACTTCCTGATCTCCGAATTGTTGGGCACATAAATCCGGTCCTCAAACCACAAGGCATTGTGCTCATCCTCGCGAAAACCTTTGGCTTTACCTTCGCCCATCCTCTCTCTTATCTCAGTAATCTCTTTGTCCTCCTTCTGAGCTTCTCGAATCTTGTCCAACAACGTCGACTGAACCTCCATTGCTGCAAGAAAGCCTTTTGGAACAATCTCCAACCGAAGTTCCATGATCTCCGCAGCTAACTCTTTTGGCATTCCTTTGCTCACAAGAACATTAGCATAACTTTTCTGGCTCAAAGCGTCTGCTACAATGTTGGCTTTTCCTGGATGATAGTGTAGCTTCATATCGTAATCCTTTATAGGTTCCAACCATCTCCTCTATCTGAGGTTCAACTCCTTCTGGGTGAAAATGTACTTCAAGCTCTTATGATCCGTGTACACATCACAACGGTTTCCAATAAGATAATGTCTCCAGGTCTTCAGCGCATGCACTATGGCTGCTAACTCCAGATCATGTGTGGCATAGTTTAACTCGTGTGGCTTCAGTTGTCGTGAGGCATACGAAACAACTTTTCCTTCCTGCATAAGCACACATCCAAGTCCCAAGAGAGAGGCGTCACAATACACTTGAAACTCCTTACGTATATCTGGCAAGGTCAGCACTGGGGCTGTAGTCAATCGTTCCTTTAGCTCTTGAAAACTTGTCTCGCAATCCTCCGTCCATTTGAACTTTGTATCCTTCTTTAACAATTCAGTCATTGGTTTAGCAATCTTGGAAAAATTCTCAATGAATCTCCGATAATATCCTGCGAGTCCAAGGAAACTGCGGATCACGCCAAGTGAAGTGGGTGCCAACCATTCAGTGACCGACTGAACCTTACTGGGATCCACTGCTATACCCTCTCCTGATATAACATGCCCAAGAAATCCAACTTCTTTCAACCAAAACTCACACTTGTTGAATTTGGCGTATAACTGGTGTTCCCTGAGTTTCTCGAGAACCAAACGCAAGTGTTCCACATGCTCCTCTTCGTTCTTCGAGTATATCATAATATCATCAATAAATACCACAACAAACTTGTCCAAATACTCCATGAACACCTTGTTCATCATACTCATGAAATAGGCAGGGGCATTAGTCAGTCCAAATGACATGACCGTGTACTCATATAATCCATACCGTGTGGTAAACGATGTCTTTGGTATATCCTTCTCTCGGATCTTCAACTGATGGTATCCTGATCGTAGATCAATCTTTGAAAACACCATAGCTCCTTGTAACTGGTCAAATAGATCATTAATCATCGGTAAGGGATACTTTTTCTTTATCGTTACTTCATTCAGAGCTCGGTAATCAACGACCATCCTCAAGGATTTATCCTTCTTCTCCACCAAAAGTACTGGGGCTCCCCAAGGTGATGAACTTCTACGAATGTAACCTTTCTCCAAGAACTCTTTGATCTGCTTCTTAATTTCCTCCATGTCATTTGCTGGCATCCGATAGGGTCTCTTGGATATAGGCCCTGTAGCTGGCAATAGCTCTATCAAAAACTCGATGTCTCTATCCGGTGGCATACCTGGTAACTCTTCGGGGACAATATCCGGAAAATCCTTTACTACAGGTACTTCCTCCTGTACAACTCCCGTGAGGGCGTTTATTTGGATCCTCCTAGGCACATGCCTAGATACATACTTAATCCTTTTTCCCTCTGGTGTGGTAAGGTAAATTGACTTACTAGCACAGTCAATACTTCCTCCATACTTCGACATCCAGTCCATTCCTAATATCACATCCAATCCTTGCGACTCCAAGATAATTAGGTCAGACGGAAATACATGTGTGCCAATGATTAGGGGTATCTGGGTGCACCAACTGCTAGCCATGTACTCTGCTCTAGGCGAGCTTACTAAAAGGGGTGTCCTAAGGGTTTGGGTTGGTAACTTGAACTTTTCCACAAATCCCCTTGATATGTATGAACGATGCACCAGTATCGAAAAGAACAATTGCGGTAAATGACTAAACCAAAAACTTACCTATTACCGCATCCGGCTGCTCTTCAACTTCCTCCACGTTAACGTGGTTCACTTGTCCTTTGTTGAATGGATTGGGCTTCTTCCCAGCGCTCCCATTTCCGTTTCCATTCTTTCCTTCAGAGCAGTCATTGGCATAGTGCCCGGTCTTCTCGCACTTGTAGCAAACAACTTGACTTAAGTCCCTCTTTGCGGTTGTAGATGGGTTAGAGCGACTCTGATTATTGTTGGCTCCATTCCCATTCCCGTTCTTCGCACCATTATGGTTATGCGATCCTCCTCCAGCATGGTTATGACCTCCATGGTTATGCACAAGTCCTCCCGAGTTCGGGGTTAAACGAGGCTTCTGGTGAGCTCCTGAGTTGTATTTCCCTTGTCCATACTTCCTCTTACGATTCTCAATCTGCTGCTGCTTTCCTTCAATCATTAGGGCCTTATCTACCAACTCCTGGTAGTTGTTGAAGGTTGCTACCATCAACTGCATACTCATCTCATCATTCAGCCCTTCCATAAACTTCTCCTGCTTCGCGGCATCTGTGGCCACATCATCAGGGGCATAACGTGATATCTTGCTAAACTCATCCACGTACTGGCCAACAATAGGGTTCCCCTGGCGTAGATTGCGAAACTCACGCTTCTTCATCTGCATAGCTCAAGTCGAGACATGGGCAGTACGAAAAGCCTGCTGAAACTGAGCCCATGTGACAGTGTCGATAGGATAGGTGGCTGTGAAATTCTCCCACCATGCTGCTGCAGGTCCATCCAGTTGGTGTGCGGCAAAATGCACCTTCTCAGCATCTGTGCATCCTGCGGTGGTTAACTCCCTTCCAATACGACGTAGCCAATCATCTGCAACTATTGACTCGATGCTACTGGGGAACACCGGCGGCTGTAACCTTAAGAAACGGGCGAGGTTATCCACTGGCGGCGGGTTGTTGTTGGCATTGTTGTTATTGGCATTACCCTGGTTCTGAACTAGCAATTGCATCAAGGCATTCTGCTGCTGGATCAACTGGGTGATCTCCGGTGGGAAAACAAAATCGGGGTCTCTTCTCGGAGGCATCTGATGGGCTTAGATGGAAGAGATTAGAATAGAAAAAGATCTAGGGGAGAAACACTACCCATATGTATATGAGGCAAACACAAGCATTCATTCAATCTATCAAGCAAGGGCATACAAAATGGTCTAGGACTATCGCAAAAGTGCTCACTACTACTAGTTACATGGGGAAATACTATTATTATATGGTGGTCATCTAGAAATTTTGATCGGTGGAAGACTCCATGATGTCTGCTCCAGCTTCATCTTCGTAGTCATCATCACTTGAATCTGAATCGGTGTCGTCGATGATGATGTAGTTGTCTGGACAAATGGGGTCTCCGTCATCTTCTCTCGGAACTGGTCCTCCCATGAAAATTCCGATCTTCTCGACTAGGTCATCATTCTTCTCCAATAGGGTCTTGATTTCCTCCTCACATCCATCGCGTGTGAACTTAAGTTCTTCCTCCAGCTCGACGATCCTAGTTTTCGCCTTCTTCAACTCGATCATGTCTGCGCACATCTGGTTCTCCTATCGTCGAATGTGCTGGTTTTGCTCCTGGATAAAGGCTGCGGCAGATCTATCCTTCCTGGTGCTGATCATCTCCCATTGTTCATCTCGGCGCCCACATATTTGATAGGTGGTGTCCTCAAGGTCCTTGTTGTAGATTTCTCCAATGCGTCCCATGGTAATATGAGCAGCCATACTCTTGCCAAGGCTCCAAGTGGGTGCTTCGAAAGAAAACTCTATGGGTTTAGAATTTGGCGAGAACGTTCTTCCTGGAACTTGTACTTGAATCATCCAGCGCTCTTCTTCTGGTAGAGTGGCGTTGTACGTCCTGGTGAAGCTTGGTATTCCAATATTCAAGTACCTAGTGACTTCCTTCAAGTGGCGTCCAAAAGGTGAGTCTTCATCTGGTTGTGCAAACTTGTTCTTCATCTCCTTCATCCTAAAGAGTGGAAAAAGAAGAGGATTCAGAAATGAGAAGAGAAGAGGGACCTATGGTTTATCTTAGTGGTCGTGTCCTACACTCAGCGTGTGCTTTGATACCATCTTGTAGCGACCCGACCTCAGATGGTCAAGTCTCTGTGCTTCCGTGTCATCCCTGGATCAGTAATGCTGACACACACAATACTCGAAGGATTTATAACAGAGTAGCAATCACACACTTATTACATCGAATGTATCAAAAGAGAACTTATTACAATGATATGGCTTAAGGCCATCTAATGCGATAACAGCGGAAGGCTTGGAAGATAAAGTGAGTCCATCAACTCCAACGGCATAGCTGAGCTGCACGGCAACGACCTACGAACCTTACTCCTTGTCTGAAAAGTCTGCAACATAATACGTTGCAGCCCGAGAACAGGTCAGCACATGGAATATGCTGGCAATGTAACACAAAAGAGCAATAACGGAATAATACTACCACTACATGCATATTTGGCTGGTGGAAAGCTCTATGGTTACAGTTTTGCGAAAAGCCAATTTTTCCCTACTACAAAGGAATAAATTTTAATTTAACCATCATGGTGGTTGAAACATCATTTGAGAAGGTAACCCCAACTCAATGATCCCAATTCAAATAGTTAACAACCCAGCAAGATTAATTAGAAGTGTTGAGATACATGCGAATACTCAAGTACTAGATACTCGGAATTGTCCATAACCGGGGACACGGCTAACCATGATTAGATTGTACACTCTGGAGAGGTTTGCGCACTTCTCCCCGCAAGACTCGATCGCCTCCTCTAATTCCTCGCACTACATGATGTTTGAGAAACAGATGACCGAGACACAGTCTTTCAGAAACATTAACTCTCTACTCCGGGCAGACCATACCAACCCTACAAACCCACTACCTGCTGATCCACCTCTTCAAGAGCTTCACGTAACTTACTCAACTATGCTAGAGCCCATAATAGCTTGCGGCTACACACGGAAGTTTCTAGCATGAATAGACTCAGTTACCTTTGAGCCTAGGTGGCGGTCCATAGGAGAATCACACGGTAACCCCAGGATTTCCAAAAATAAAACAGGCAATCACTGGATACCCCAGGTGCCTCAATCCACCCAGATGTGTATTAAAGTTGCCACCTTAAGTAAACCATTAATTTAACAATCTCACATCTGTCATGAAAATCAATCAAACCCAATCCACGTTTACGAGCATAGCATGGCAAAATAAGCAATGCGTAGAAGTAACTCCCAAGGGTTTGATAATAAACAGGGCAATAGGTTCTACCTCAGCAACTACTTCCCAAAACCCACATATTCAAGGCATCCTAGTCATGCAATGTTTGAGGATTGAAACTAATGCATAAAAACTGGGTATGAAATTGTATGATCAATATGTTACTTGCCTTGCTGACGATCCGTGAATCCTAGAGACTCGTAGTAACACGCTTCGCACTCCAGGAATTCTATTGCAAGCAAACAATAACATACATAAGCAACAATCAAAGATGCACAAGTACAACTCCAAATAAAAGAGTTTGACCGAAGAGTTCAACTTAAGAACTCTGGTTTGGAAAAATAATCAAATCAAACGGAGCAACGAAACTCAAACGGCAAAAGAAACAAGATCCGTTAATTAATCTGAACTAGGGTCAAATTTTACAGAGATAAAAACTTGTTTGAGTTGATTATTCGGAAAGAAGGTTTTGAGATGAAACTCCAGGCGCTTGAATCGCCTGATTCCGATAAACGAGCGAAAAGATAAACAGGTTTTAACATCGGATCAGAAATCGCGATCAGAAAAATCACGGAATAAATCTGATAAAAAGAAAAACCACGAACGGCTAAACGAACGAAAGTTCGTTAACAGAAACTAAACGATGAACACGTTCGTTAGAACGAAAGGACGAGCGAACGCTCGCTTAATAAATAAACCGAAGAATAAAACCGATCTATATATATAAAAAACGAACTAGGGTTTTTTTTTGAAAAAAAACCCGAAGAGGTTTATTTAAAAAAACGGCGGCGAGGGGGGGGGTGTGGCTACCTCCGGCGAG
>NC_041391.1:98564155-98590244 GCF_002162155.2 Triticum dicoccoides | reverse complement strand
GAGGCGGCGACGGTGGTGGTGGTGGTGGCTAGAGGGGGCGGGGGTGGCGCTATATAAAGGGGGCGGGGCGGGGCGACTTGGAGGAGGGAGCAAGGCGCGGTGGCGGAATCCGGCTCGGAATCCGGAGTCCGGGTCGGCGGCGGCGGGGCACGCACGCACGCAGGAGGCGGCGGCGGCGGGCGGCTGGGCCGGCCTGCTCGGCTGGGCCTTTGGCCCAGTCGGGCGCGGTTTTTTTTTTAAATTTTCCGCCGACTAGAAAAATCCTAGAAAAATATAAATAAAAAAATCTAAAAATTCCAAAACAAGTTTTCTCCGTCTAAATAAAATATTTAGAACAAGATGAACTTTTCTTGGCCCCTAAAATGCAATTTTTAAAACATGCAAATTTTTCTAGGGCAAATAAAATTCCGAATAAACTCAAATAAAATCCAAATAGTGATTTTAACATTTTTCCTCCGATATTTCAATTGTTTTGGAGAGGTCATATTATCTCCCCTCATTTATTAAAATGAAATATTTTCCAGAGAGAAATAATTAAAAATCAAAATCCTCGTCTTCACTATTTGATAAAAATTTCAAATATAAAAATTGGAAAATCCCCAATTCTCTCCGAAGGTCCTTGAGTTGCTTAGGATTTCGAGGATTGCAAACGAAAAAGCAATAAGATATGATATGCATGGATGACCTATGTATAACATGCCAAATTGGAAATTTGGGATGTTACAGAACGTCCCACCTTTGTGGACGAAACGATATCCATTGCCTCTTATTGCTTTCAATTTTTTTCTCGTGTCAACATAGAACAACAAGAGTGTTGTGTGAATTTTTGTGCTTTTTCGGGGTTCGTTTGGACATTTTTATGCATTAACTGAGTTTTCAATGCATTTATGTGCATAATTCAAATTTGAACTACATGCACATGCTCCAGTGCATATAAATTGGTTGAAAAATAAAATCTGTGTCCTCGGGTGCATACTTAGGTCCCATGCAAGAAATGGGAATGAATTTCAAACATCGGGGCACCGTTGACTGTTGGCAAAACATTGAGATGCCTGGTTTTTAAATTCTAGTAAATCCAAAACTCGTCTGAAATTCATGAAACTTGGCATGCTATCATGGAGCGGCATCAACATGCCGTGGTACAAAATTTGTCCCATTTGGGGAAGGTTTGGGTATATGCTCCTCACAAACCGGAGTTTCTCACAACAAGCATGATGGTTTTCGATAGGGAACGTGTCCCACCTTTGGGGACGAAATGATATCCATTGCCTCTTATTGCTTTCAATTTTTTTTCTTGTGTCAATATAGAACAACAGGAGTGTTGGGTGATTTTTTGTGATTTGTCGGGGTCCGTTTGGACATTTTTATGCATTAACTATGTTTTCAATGCATTTTATGTGCATAATTCAAATTAGAACTACATGCACATGCTCAAGTGCATATAAATTTGTTGAAAAACCAAACCTATGTCCTTGGGTGCATGCTTAGGTCCCATGCAAGAAACGGGAATGAATTTCAAACACCGGGGCACCATTGATTGCCGGCAAAACATTGAGATGCATGGTTTTTAAATTCTAGTAAATCCAAAACTCGTATCAAATTCATGAAACTTGGCAGGCTATCATGGAGCGGCATCAACATGCCATGTTACAAATTTTGTCCCATTTGGGGCAGTTTTGGGTATATGCTTCTCACAAATCGGAGCTTCTCACAACAAGCATGATGGTTTTCGATAGGGAACATCCCACCTTTGTGGACAAAGCTATATCCATTGCCTCTTATTGCTTTCAATTTTTTTTCTCATTTTAACGTAGAACAACACGAGTGTTTTGTGAATTTTTGTGATTTTTCTGGGTTCGTTTGGGCATTTTTATGCTTTAACTGAGTTTTCAATGCATTTATGTGCATAATTCAAATTTGAACTGCATGCACATGCTCCAGTGCATATAAATTGGTTGAAAAATCAAATATGTGTCCTTGGGTGCATGCTTAGGTCCCATGCAAGAAATGGGGATGAATTTCTAACACCAGGGTACCGTTGATTGCTGGCAAAACATGGTGATGCCTGGTTTTTAAATTCTAGTAAATCCAAAACACGCCTAGAACTCAAGAAACTTGGCATGCTATCATGGAGCGGCATCAACATGTCGTGGTACAAATTTTGTCACATTTGGGGCAGGTTTGGGTATATGCTTCTCACAAACCGGAGCTTTTCACAACAAGCATGATGGTTTTCCGTAGGGAACATCCCACGTTTGTGGACAAAACGATATCCATTGCCTCTTATTGCTTTCAATTTTTTTCTCGTGTCAACATAGAACAACAGGAGTGTTGTGTGAATTTTTGTGATTTTTCGGGGTTCGTTTGGATATTTTTATGCATTAACTAAGTTTTCAATGCATTGATGTGCATATTCAAATTTGAACTACATGTACATGCTCCAGTGCATATAAATTGGTTGAAAATAAAATATGTGTCCTTGGGTGCATAATTAGGTCCCATGCAAGAAATGGGAATGAATTTCAAACACCGGGGCACCGTTGATTGCCGTCAAAACATTGAGATGCCTGGTTTTTAAATTCTAGTAAATCCAAACACCGTGTGAAATTCATGAAACTTGGCATCCTATCATGGAGCGGCATCAACATGTCGTGGTACAAATATTGTCCCATTTGGGGCAGGTTTGGGTATATGCTTCTCACAAACCAGAGCTTACCATAACAATCATCATGGTTTTCGGTAGGGAACGTCCCACCTTTGGGGACGAAATGATATCCATTGCCTCTTATTGCTTTCAATTTTTTTTCTCATGTCAACATAGAACAACATGAGTGTTGTGTGATTTTTTGTGATTTTTCGGGGCTCATTTGGACATTTTTATGCATTAACTGAGTTTTCAATGCATTTGATGTGCATAATTCAAATTTGAACAACATGCACATGCTCCAGTGCATATAAATTGGTTGAAAAATCAAATCTATGTCCTTGGGTGCATACTTAGGTCCCATGCAAGAAATGGGAATGAATTTCAAACACCGGGGCGCCGTTGATTGCCGGCAAAACATTGAGATGCCTGGATTTTTAATTCTAGTAAATGAAAAACTCGTCTGAAATTCATGAAACTTGGCATGCTATCATGGAGTGGCATCAACATGCCATGGTACAAATTTTGTCCCATTTGGGGCAGGTTTGGGTATATGCTTCTCACAAACCGGAGCTTCTCACAACAAGCATGATGGTTTTCTGTAGGGAACGTCCCACCTTTGTGGACGAAGTATCCATTGCCTCTTATTGCTTTCAATTTTTTTTCTCGTGTCAACATAGAACAACATTAGTGTTGTGTGATTTTTTGTGATTTGTCGGGGTTCGTTTGGACATTTTTATGCATTAACTAAGTTTTCAATGCATTTTATGTGCATAATTCAAATTTGAACTACATGCACATGCTCAGGTGCATATAAATATGTTGAAAAATCAAATATGTGTCCTTGGGTGCATGCTTAGGTCCAATGCAAGAAATGTGAATGAATTTCAAACATCGGGGCACCGTTGATTGCCGGCAAAACATTGAGATGCCTGGTTTTTAAATTCTAGTAAATCCAAAACTCGTGTGAAATTCATGAAACTTGGCATCCTATCATGGAGCGGAATCAACATGCCATGGTACAAATATTGTCCCATTTGGGGCAGGTTTGCGTATATGCTTCTCACAAACCAGAGCTTCTCATAACAATCATCATGGTTTTCGGTAGGGAACGTCACACCTTTGGGGACGAAACGATATCCATTGCCTCTTATTGCTTTCAATTTTTTTTTCTCGTGTCAACATAGAACAACATGAGTGTTGTGTGATTTTTTGTGACTTTTCGGGGCTCGTTTGGACATTTTTATGCATTAACTGAGTTTTCAATGCATTTGATGTGCATAATTCAAATTTGAAAAACATGCACATGCTCCAGTGCATATAAATTGGTTGAAAAATCAAATCTATGTCCTTGGGTGCATACTTAGGTCCCATGCAAGAAATGGGAATGAATTTCAAACACTGGGGCACCGTTGATTGCCGGCAAAACATTGAGATGCCTGGATTTTTAATTCTAGTAAATGAAAAACTCGTCTGAAATTCATGAAACTTGGCATGCTATCATGGAGCGGCATCAACATGCCGTGGTACAAATTTTGTCCCATTTGGGGCAGATTTGGGTATATGCTTCTCACAAACCGAAGCTTCTCACAACAAGCATGATGGTTTTCCGTAGGGAACGTCCCACCTTTGTGGACGAAGTATCCATTGCCTCTTATTGCTTTCAAATTTTTTCTCGTGTCAACATAGAACAACAGGAGTGTTGTGTGATTTTTTGTGATTTGTCGGGGTTCATTTGGACATTTTTATGCATTAACTAAGTTTTCAATGCATTTTATGTGCATAATTCAAATTGGAACTACATGCACATGCTCAAGTGCACATAAATATGTTGAGAAAACAAATATGTGTCCTTGGGTGCATGCTTAGGTCCCATGCAAGAAATGGGAATGAATTTCAAACATCGGGGCACCATTGATTGCTGGCAAAACATTGAGATGCCTGGTTTTTAAATTCTGGTAAATCCAAAACTCGTCTGAAATTCATGAAACTTGGCATGCTATCATGGAGCGGCATCAACATGTCGAGGTACAAAATTTGTCCCATTTGGGGCAGGTTTGGGTATATGCTTCTCACAAACCGGAGCTTCTCACAACAAGGATGATGGTTTTCGATAGGGAACGTCCCACCTTTGTGGACAAAACTATATCCATTGCCTCTTATTGCTTTCAATTTTTTTCTCATGTCAACATAGAACAACACGAGTGTTTTGTGAATTTTTTTGATTTTTCCGGGTTCGTTTGGGAATTTTTATGCTTTAACTGAGTTTTCAATGCATTTATGTGCATAATTCAAATTTGAACTACATGCATATGCTCCAGTGCATATAAATTGGTTGAAAAATCAAATATGTGTCCTTGGGTGCATACTTAGGTCCCATGCAAGAAATGGGGATGAAATTCAAACACCAATGCACCATTGACTGCCGGCAAAACATTGAGATGCCTGGCTTTTAAATTCTAGTAAATCCAAAACGCGTCTGGAATTCATGAAACTTGGCATGCTATCATGGAGCGTCATCAACATGTCATGGTACAAATTTTGTCACATTCGGGGCAGGTTTGGGTATATGCTTCTCACAAACCGGAGATTCTCACAACAAGTATGATGGTTTTCCGTAGGGAACGTGTCGGGGGAAACTGACCCACGAACACCTATGGGGCCGGCGGACCGGGCCCCTTTCGGTTCGGCGGGGGGAGGAGGTCGCACGAAGAGCAGATCGAGGCGAAGCACACGAGCGGTTTACCCAGCTTCCGAGCTCTCCGGAGAGATAATACTCCTACTGCTGCTTGTCTGGTTGGATTATGTTCTTGCTCGCAAGAGCTAAGTATTTTCTGGCTTACGAATGAGTCGAACCTCCGAAACCCCTCTACGTTGCGCATGGGCCTCCTTTTATACGCAAAAGGGGTCACCGACAGGTGGCAACGCAGAGAAGGGCACAAATGTAAAAAAGCGAGGTGGTTGGTACAGTTATTTGTATAGTGCACCCCACCTAACTCTGACGGCAGGGGACAAGGGCATTAAATGCCCGTCTGAGTCGCCCAAACAGTGCAGAAAGGGACCGTTAAGGGCGCCACCGTTCGCCACGATGGTGATCTTGTCAGCTTCGCATGCCACAGTGCACCGCTGGCTACACAGCCTCCCGCCACGCGCGCCTGGAGAGGCCCCCGGAGCGACACGTTGGTGGATGCGCTGGAGCGCGGGCACAGAGTGGCCGCCTGCCGTGGCAAGTGCCTAGCCGCTGCTGCTATCTTGTCGGGCCCGGAGGCTTGTCGCTCACCGGGCTTCGAGGTACCTTGGTTAGTCTTCCCGGCAAGCTCCTCTTGCCGGGGCCTTGTTGCCTATTCGGAGCGCGTGGCGCGTCGCGGCAAGTTCCTTGGAGTGCCTCGGTTGGCCTTTCCGGCAAGCTCCTCTTGCCGGGGCCTTGTTGCCTATTCGGAGCGCGTGGCGCGTCGCGGCAAGTTCCTTGGAGTGCCTCGGTTGGCCTTTCCGGCAAGCTCCTCTTGCCGGGGCCTTGTATCCTAAGCTTAAATACTTTGTTCTTGAATGGCTCCAAGGGAACCTTGGAGGGTCTTGGCGTTCGCCCGGCAAGCCTTGCGCGGGGCGCTGCAACTGCTCGTGCACAAGTTCGGGGTACTAGGGTACCCCTATTCTAGTACACCGACAGGAGCCCCCGGGCTTGGGCCAGACACGGTGCCGAGCGCTGTTGGGCCAGGCCCAAGACAGGGCACGGGCACACGCGGGCTGGGCCACACCAAATCTTGCTCCGTATCCACCACGCTCCCCCATAACGGCACGCGTTGAATGCGGCATCGTGGGGGAGATCGTGGGTGGTTGTTTATTAGGAAGGGTGAAACGTCCGCCCCGTCCCTCTTTATAAGCAGAGGAAACAGGGGCAGTTCGTTCCCCCTTGCTGGTTGCTACTACTCCATCTTCAAGAAACTTCGCCGCTCCCCCCTTTTCCTCGAAGCCGAGAGAGCAGCGCTCCGCCCCCCATTGCCACCGACATCTCCACGCCGTCGACCTCCCTCACCACCTCCGCCATGGCCCCGAAAGCCGACAAGGGCAAGGGCGTGAAGTCGGCCGAGGCGCAGCGGCTCGCGGCACTATGGAAGGAGCGAGCGATCTTCTCCCCTCAGCTCGGCGTGCAGGAGCTGAGGGAGTACTTCTACCTTTTTGGGCAACGGAGACGCGTGCGCATCCGTGCACGAGGGTACTCCCGGCTACTGCTTCGAAGCTGGCTCCAAACGGGTACCCATTCTTCGCGCTATTCTTCTATTGCGGGCTCTGTCCGCCCTTCTCGGAGTTCTTCTGCGATATCATGAACACATATGGCTTCCACCTCCTTGACTTCACCCCCAACGCTGTCCTGACCATGGCAGTTTTCACACATTTATGCGAAAACTTTGTCGGAGTCCATCCTAGTGTTGCCCTTTTCCGCCACTACTTCATGCCTCGGGTAGAGAGAGGAGAGCCGCTTGCCGGAGGGATTGCTTGGATCTCGAGAGTCGGCAAGAAGGAGGCGTACTTGGAGGGTGAGCTCCGCAGCAAGTGGGAGGAGTGGAGAGTGGAGTGGTGCTGGATCGTCGAGGAGAATCCGCAGCCCTTCACCGCCGTGAGCCAAACTCCAATAGTGCGCGGCAATGACTGGAGCAACGTGGCCCCGAAAGACGAGAGGCTGAAGATCGCTATCACTAGGATTCTTCGCCTCAGTCTTGCCGGTCTCACCGTAGGTGCTGCCGAGGCAGATTTCCTCCGCCGCCGCATTGCCCCCCTGCAGGAGAGGGGGAGGCCCGCCTGGGAATTCAAGAATTCGGCGGACATCATGAGGCTGCGGCCGGGCCTCAACTACAACTTCACCGTCTTGGAGTTGGACGCAATGCTCTTGGAATTATTCAAACGCGACCCCCAGCACCCATTCACACTGCCGAGGGGCGTAGTTCCTTTGTGCAATAACTCTTCGCTTGACCGGATCCGCGCCATGATGCCGTTGCGCAATTCACACGGCATTGTCCCAACTTGGCAAGAGCCTGCGGATGACGTTGTGCGAGCGTTCTTCGACACCTTGGAGGAAGTGCCGGTCCACGCTGACGAGCAAAAGAGCCTCACCCGTGACACCACCGACGAGGAGCTGCAGCTCATCGCTACTAGGGCGGAAGAGGCTGCGGCCGCAGCTGCTGCGGGTGTGTTTGGGTTCACTATGGAGGAGGCGGAAGCTGCAGAGGCGGCAAATCTTGCCGAACGCGCGGAGTTCATGGGCGAGGAGGAGCCTGCCGGTTCCGAAGCCGAGCCGAGCGAGGCCGGCGAGGAGGAGGCTGAGCCTTCAGAGAACTTGCCGCTGGCGGAGCCCCCGGCCCCGCCAAAGAGGCGCCTTCGTAGGGCCGGGGACGCAGTGGGGCGACAGCCGGCTCCACAGCCACAGAGTCGCGCGACGCGCTCTACCGCGGCAAGCAATGTTGCCGCGGGAGCGCCTCACGCAACAGCGGCAACTGGAGCGGGATCTTCCTGGGCCACTGCCACTGCCCCCGCCAAGCGGGCAAGGGATCCTACTCCTCCACCTCGCCGCACCGGAGGAGGGCCGGACTTCGATCTTTCCGCGCTCAGCTCTGACGAGGAGGAAGAAGAGTGAGTTTCTTTGGTGCTCTTGTAGTTCTTCAATCTTGCTGTTTATATCTTGTATCTAACTTGCTCCAATCTGGACTCCTTTCTTTTCAGGACGCTGGCCCAGAGAGTGGCGAAGAGGGCCAAGGCCGTGGTGATCGTCATCGAAGATGACCCCACCTTGTCAATAGGGGGTGGGTCCGAGATCACCTTGACGGACCCGGCAATCACTCCTCAAAGCAGCCCCCAGCGCAGCCCCCAGCGTAAGTTCATAGTTTAGCCCTCTGCTGCCGGGCGCGCTTGAGTGCTTTTTCCTTTGTTGATATCTTGCTTGTTGACTTGTGCAGGAGCAGAGCAGCCTCATCAGGAGCGCCCGGAGGCCGGTCCCGAAGTGCCACCTGCTTCGACTGCGCCGCCAAGGGAGGAGTCCCCGGCAAGGGAGCGCTCTCCGGCAAGGGGGGACTCTCCGGCAAGGGACGACACTGCTGATCCTGCGGCGACCGAGGCCGCAACTAAAGATCTTGGCGCAGGTAATCCACTTGCCCAGAAACTTTCCCTTGGGTTCTGCTTCTTCCGTTTTTCCTTTCTTGGATTTTCGATTGATTTTCCTCCCTTCTTCGTTCTTTAGACCCATCTACGGCTGAGCCAATGGAGACAGAGGGCGCCGGCGAGGAAAGGGCCGGTGCTTATGAGACCGCCGGCGACGAGGCCGCCAGGACTGCCGCTGCAGAAGCCGGCGAGGGGTCGGGCGATCGCACTGACGACCCTGAGGCCGCAGGAGCGCCGGGCGCTGCGCCGACCGCCGAGCCCTCTGTCGCTTCTGCGTAGCCGGGCTCCGAGGAGCCCCAGCCCGGCACCTACTTGAAGGCCGGTGATAATATCTTCATCAAGCTACCATGGGCGTCGAGCTCCAGGGCGCCGGTCGAGGGGGAGACTTTTGACGGGGAGGTGCTCGCCTCTGCTGGACTGTCATTGGTTGACGCGCCCGACAGCAGCAGCGGCGAGCCTAAGGAGGAGCACCTGCTGCGGAAGCTCCTGTCACTCTACCGCACCCGGCAAGCCAAGCTGGCTTCCCGGGAAGCGCTTGTCGCGAAGGCGGGAGTTGACATGGAAAAGCGCGCGGAGGAGCTCCGGGGCCAAAATCAAGAAGCTCTCCGGTCCCTGGCGCAGGAGCGGGAGCGAGTCGACGAGGAGCGCACGGCCTTTCTTCTCGAGAAGGCCGAGGCTGAGGAGGAACAAAGGCTGGCTGCCGAGAAGCAGTCCGCGCGGGAAGGTGAACTAGTGCAGCGGAAGGCCCACCTCGACAGCTACGAGGAAGAGCTCGCCGAGCGCGAACGAGCACTTGGCGGGGCGCTCAAGGAGGCAAAGAATGCCACGGCAATTGTAGAGGCCGCCAAGAAAGAGCTAGAGGAGAAGGTGGCGCAGCTGGAGGCCGATATTGGGAAGAGCGGCGAGGAGCTTGCCGCGCTCAAGCGTGAGCGTGAGAAGGATGCTGCCGCTCACGGTGAGCTGCAAGGCCTTCTTGCTGAGAGGGGCAAGGAGCTCAGCGCCGCCAAGGATTCCAAAGCAGACCTGGAGCTGAAGCTGGCCACGCTGACGCAGACGCTGGAGGCCGCCAAGGAGCGGGAGAAGACCTTGTCGGAGAAGGTCAAGGCTGACGCGGCGCTGCTGGAGAGCATTGCAGTCACCCAGAACTCGTTCAGAGACACTGTGGAGCACTGGACTGAGGGTCTGGTGAACACTGCTGCAGTCATCAACGAGGAGTTGGCGCAGCTGGGGATGGAGGACTTTGGGTATCCTTCCGACGAGAGTCTTCAACCCAGCGCCAAACTCAGCCTGTTCTTCAAGGGCGTGGCGACGGCACTCCAGCGGCTCCGGGAGAGGATCCCGAAGCAGCTGGCCGACGAGTCGCGCAAAATCTGCGCCGTGGTTCTCCAGAAGGTGCTGATGAAGGTGGCCTTCCGCAATCCAGGCCTCAGCTTCACCAACGTCCTCAGGTCCTTGCCGCCTGACGCCGATCTGGATGCACTCAAGGCACTTGTCGCACCCATTGTGGACAAGGTGAGTGAGATCAAGAGGGTCGAACGCGGACGCGTAACTAGGCCGTTCATTCCTTCTTTTCCCTTGTCGATGCCAGTCATGTTATGAAAACATTCTGTTACAGCTGCGACAAGTTATCTTGTAATATAACTTGATTTCTGTTATCAATTGCTATGTTATTTCCTCTACTAGATTCCTTCCTTTGTATGTTTTTACCCTACGCTTCTAGGGAACTTGTCAGCGCAGGCGCCCGAGCCGCGAGCGCTGAGTGCGGAACTTCAGCAGCCTGCTGGCGGCGCTGCTTCCGACAAGAAACCTTGTCGCGACTAGATGCAGCACGCTTAAGCTGTTGAGCGGACTCGAAACAAAGTAAGGGCGCAACTAGCCACGAGTTGGTTCCTCCGTGCACAGGTTTTCCATACAAAGCAGGGTCGTTCGAGGAAAATAACTCAAAAATTTAAAAACTGATTGCTCAAACTTTGGCAACTTAGCTTTTCTGTCGTTTGCTTACCGGCAAGGCAAAACTTTTGCTTGAACGACGCCTGGTCCACACCACAATCTTCTCCTTCCCCCCCGGCAAACATGTGTGCGAGGGAACCTTCTTTTCCTTTAAAAGAAAAAGAAAGAAGAGAAAATAATAATATGGAGCTCTTCGGCTCGTTACTGCTTACCGGATGTAGGTGGTGCACAAAGTGTCAGATAATCGCATGCAAGAAAGGAACTAACGCATGAAGTGGACAAGTTGTGCGAAGCACATGGTGTTCTACTTATGCACGGGATCTGCGCCCGGCTTTGTACAAAGGATTACATGCAACAGCGGCAAGACTTGTACAAAAGGTGGTTGCCGGAACGGGTTCCGGCAACCGCGCCTTATGGGAAAAACTTACGAAGATGTTCTATGTTCCAGGAGTTGCTCACCGGAATGCCATCTTCGGTCTCAAGGCGGACAGCGCCAGGCCTTGTGACTCGTCTCACCCGGTAAGGGCCTTCCCACTTCGGCGTCAACTTGTTGAAATTCTTGGCGGACTGAACGCACCGAAGAATAAGGTCGCCTTCCTCGAAGCTTCTGGCTTTAACTTTGCGGCTATGATAGCGGCGCGAAGCTTGCTGGTATCGAGCAGCTCGTACAGCAGCCTGAAGACGATCTTCCTCAAGGAGCAGCGCGTCGTCTTGCCGCAGCTGTTCTTGCTCAAGCTCATCATAAGCGAGCACTCGAGGTGATCCGTATACGAGTTCCGTGGGGAGAAGTGCCTGTGCTCCATAGACTAGAGCGAAAGGTGTCTGGCCAGTGGCTCGATTTGGCGTCGTTTTGATCGACCAAAGAACCACCGGCAGCTCCTCAATCCAGTTTCTTCCGCACTTGCGCAGCCTGTCGAAAGTTCTTGTCTTGAGCCCGCGCAGCACTTCAACATTTGTCCTCTCTGCTTGACCGTTGCTTCTCGGATGAGCAACAGAAGCGAAGCAGACCTTGGCGCCAAGGTCTTGGATGTACTGCATGAAGGTGCGGCTCGTAAATTGTGTGGCGTTGTCGGTGATGGTCCTGTTAGGGATCCCGAAACGGCAAACAATTGACCTGAAGAACTTGACCGCTGACTGTGCTGTCACCTTCCTCACTGGCTGCACTTCCGGCCACTTTGTGAACTTGTCGATTGCAACGTACAAGTACTCAAAGCCCCCGACAGCTCGGGGGAAGGGGCCGAGGATATCGAGCCCCCAGACCGAAAATGGCCAGGATAAAGGGATTGTCTGGAGAGCTTGAGCTGGCTGGTTTATCTGTTTGGAGTGGAACTGGCACGGTTCACACTTGGTTACTTGTGCAGTTGCATCCTGGAGGGCTGTCGGCCAAAAGAAGCCTTGCCGGAAATCTTTGCCGGCAAGTGCTCTTGCGCCAATGTGGTGGCCACATATGCCTCCATGTATCTCTGCCAACAGCTTTTGTCCATCTTCCCGGCAAATACACTTCAATTTCACTCCGTTGAGTCTTCTTCTGTATAGTATGCTATCGACAAACTGGTACATACTTGACTGCCGGGCTACTCTTTCCGCTTCTTCTTGCTCTTCGGGAAGTTCTCCTGTCTAAAGGAAATGGACAATCTGCTGTGCCCATGCTGGAGCTTGCGGCTCGACAACAAGGACTAAAGGCACATCTGCTGCTGCGGGAACATCCGCTTCTACGGCAAGGTCTTGTGGCCCTGCCGGAGCTTGATGTTCCCCGGCAAGCTTGCCGGAGCAAAACTTGTCGGGAGCGTCTGCTTCAACGGAACAAACCATAAGGCTTGCTGGAGCAGACTGCCCCTCAGCATCCTTGGTGTTGATCTTGGGGACTTTCTTGGCGGCGGCTTCGGGGATCTCTGCCGGAAAGTAGTCACCGGAAACCAACTTCCTCTTCTTGCTTTGTCCAGTTGATGGTGTTACGGATGGTTGAGTCAACTTGAGCACAAAGATCCCTGGTTCCACAGGTAACTTTAGTGCGGCGCACTTTGACAAGCCATCAGCAATGTCATTCTGAGCTCTTGGGATATGCTCCATTTGTAGGCCGTCAAAGTGCTCTTCTAGCTTCCTCACTTCATCGACATACGCTTCCATCAACGGACTCTGGTAGTTCTTGTTCACTTGTCGGACGACAAGCTGTGAGTCACCCCTGACAATGAGCTTCTTAATCCCAAGGTCTGCTGCGATTCTGACACCGTCAAGTAATCCTTCATACTCTGCAGTATTGTTGGTTGCTTGCTCTTTGGGAAAGTGCATCTGGACTATGTACTTGAGGTGCTCTCCGGTGGGTGCGATAAGCAGCACGCCTGCACCGGCGCCTTGCAGCGAGAAGGCACCATCAAAGTACATCAGCCACTCTTTGCTTGCCTCTTTGACGGGGATGCTTGTTTCTAGAATTTCTTCATCTGGGGTTAGCGTCCACTCTGCTATGAACTCTGCCAATGCTCTGCTTTGGATAGTTGAGGTGCTCTCAAACTTGAGGCCAAAACTTGACAGTTCCAGCGCCCACTCGACAATCCTGCCTGTTGCTTCTGGATTTTGCAGTATCCTCTTCAGCGGAAAGCGAGTGACGACTGTGATCTCATGTGCTTGAAAGTAATGGCGCAGCTTTCTCGAGGCCATGAGAAGGCCGAAAAGCAGTTTCTGCACGCCGGAGTACCTTGACCTAGCCCCCTGCAGAAGGGAACTGACAAAGTAAACTGGGCGCTGCACCATTCTTTTCTGCATCTTGTCGTGCTCCTGCGCAGATCCATCCTTGTCGGGACCAGAGCTTGTCGGCGAAACCCCCTGCTTGTCGCTGGATGCATCTGCCGGGGTTGCTGGCTCATCGTCTGCCTCCCTCTCCGCCACTAACGCAGCACTAACCACTTGATTGGTTGCCGCTATACACAGCAGCAACTTCTCTTGCGGCTTAGGTGCGACAAGTGTTGGAGTGGAAGACAGGTATCTTTTCAAGTCCTGCAGCGTAGCCTCCGCCTCCGGAGTCCATTTCATTGGACCTGCCTTCTTCAAAATTTTGAAAAATGGCAGGCGCGTTCAGCAGATCTAGAGATAAACCTGCTGAGAGCAGCCATGCAACCGGCAAGTCTTCATACATCCTTGACGCGCTTTGGTGCTTCGATTTGCTCAATGGCCTTGATCTTGTCGGGATTGGCTTCAATTCCCCGCTGAGACACGAAGAACCCGAGAAGCTTGCCGGAAGGGACTCCAAACACGCACTTCTCGGGGTTAAGCTTGAGGTTGATCTTGCGCAGGTTTGCAAATGTCTCGTCTAAATCTTGAATTAGGGTCGCCTTGCTCTTTCTCTTGACCACTATGTCATCCATGTAGGCTTCCACATTTCTGTGCATCTGCGGTTCAAAAGCGTGGTGGACTACCCTTGCGAATGTTGAACCAGCATTCTTCAAATCGAAAGGCATCCGTACGAAGCAGTACGTGCCACACGGGGTGATAAATGCGGTTTTCTCTTCATCTTCTTCTGCCATGAAGATCTGATGGTATCCTGAGTATGCATCAAGAAATGAAAGCAAATCACATCCGCTGTGGAGTCAACAATCTGGTAAATACGTGGCAAGGGAAATGGGTCTTTGGGACAAGCTTTATTAACATCAGTGAAGTTAATACAAAGTCTCCATTTCCCGTTAGCCTTGCGCACAACAACAGGATTGGCCAACCACGTGGGATGGAGCACTCCTCTGACAAGGCCTGCTGCTTCCAACTTCTTGATTTCTTCTGCTATGAATTCTTGGCGCTCCACTGCCTGCTTCCTGACTCTCTGCTTGACGGGCCGCGCATATCAGACGGTTGCCATGCAAACACGTCGACATTCGCCTGCAGGAAAGCAACGAGCGCGCTTTCCTATTTGGGGTCAAGAGTGGCACTGATGGTGAAGGTACCACCAGCGCCATCCTCCTTGGTGGACACCTTCTTGGTCTCAGGTGGAGCTGCCATTGCCTTCTTACACTTGCCGGTGGAGCTCGATGGTGCATCCTCGACGGTAGCACAGCACTCCGAAGAGGTGCGCTTGCCGGAGTGGGCATCAGAGCTCTTGCCGGACTTGGTCTTCTTCTTCCTCCGGCAAGGGTCTTGTGTTCTGCTTCGGCTGCTGCTTCCCGGTAGATCTTGTCGGCGCAGATAAGAGCATCCTTCTTGTCGCCAGGGACAGAGATGATACTTATCGGGCCTGGCATTTTCAGTACGTTGTACGCATAGTGAGATGCTGCCATGAACTTGGCGAGTGCTGGACGGCCAAGGATTCCATTGTAAGGTAACGGAAAATCAGCAACATCAAACGTGACCCTCTCAGTCCTGAAGTTCAGCTCGCTGCCAAATGTTACCGGCAACGTGATCTTTCCCTTCGGCTTGCTCCTTCCCGGGTTGATTCCTTGAAATGTACCGGTCTCTACGAGCTCGTTGTCAGGGATCTGGAGTTTCTGGAGCACCGCGGAGGAGATCAGGTTCAAGCCGGCCCCGCCGTCAACTAGCATCTTTGTGACCTTGAGGTTGCGGATTGTTGGTGAAACCAACATCGGCAAACACCCGACCGCGGTTATGCGATCGGGGTGGTCCTCAATATCAAAGATGATAGGTGTGCTGGACCATTTCAGAGGCTTGCGTGACTCGATGGGTGGTTCTGCTGCATTAACTTCCCGCACCCACTGCTTGAGCTGGCGGTGCGAGGCATGCAGAGAAGCACCACCGTCAACGCACAGGACCTCTATGGCTTTCTGGAACTCCTGCTCATCAGTCTCCTCATCATCCATGTCTTCATCGTCGTCGTCATCTTCATCCTTGTCGCGGCCGCGAGGAGGTCGGTCCCCTTGCCGCTGCTTGGCTTTGCCGCGGCGTCCTCCTCGACCGGGACGTTTCTTGCCGGATCCACCAGCTCCTTCCTGGGCCTTCTCCTTGTCGCGCCGCTCGTATTCATCTTTCTGTTGCTCAATAAGCTGCTCGACTTTCTTACAGTTCTGGAGATCATGGACCTTGGTGCAGTGAATCTTGCAATACTGCCTGTTGGTGCTGTCCTGCTTGTCGGCGACCGCCACCTCCGCGGCAACCTCCTTGCCGGAGTCAGCAGCTTTGGCCTCCTTGGCGCCACCACCGTTGCCGGACTGCTCAACAACTAGCACCTCTTTACCTTTTCTCCTTCTGTTGTTCCGCCGCCGGTTTTTCCTTGACAGGGCAGCATCTTCACTGTCAGATCCTCCCGCTCCTACATTCTCTCCGGGGAGCCTCCTCCCTTCTTCAGCACGTGCTCACTTATCGGCCAGTGCATATAACTCGCTGACGTCCCTGACCTTGCACATCGCCATTTCCTCCCGCATCCTGCGGTTTCGCACATTCTGATGGAACGCGCTGATCACCGCGGCAGGGTGGACATCTGGGATGTTGTGCTGCACACTGCTGAATCTCTGAATGTACTTGCGCAGGGGCTCTCCTTCCTTTTGGGCGAGCAAATGAAGATCACTCTCCTGGCCATGAGGCTTGTGTCCGCCTGTGAAGGCGGCGACAAACTGATGGCACAGATCAGCCCAAGAAGATATGGAGTTGTCCGGCAAGTGCATGAGCCAGGACCTGACGTTGGGCTTGAGCACCAGCGGGAAGTAGTTGGCAAGGATCTTGTCATCTCGTCCCCCGGCAGCCTGCACTGCAATGGTGTAGATGCTGAGGAACTCCGACGGATGCGTCTTGCCGTCGTACTTCTCTGGTACGTCTGGCTTGAAGTTCTTCATACTGGGCCACTGGACTTGCCGCAGCTCACGAGTGAACACAGGGCAACCTACCGCGTACGGCAGATCGCCTGGTTCCCCTGGCGCATGCATGTCAACAGAGGGCCCAGCGCGCTTGTCGAATTGACGCCGCGCTTCTCTCCGGCGCTTGATGCGAGTTCGAGCGTCTTCTTGTTGTCGATCATGAAGAACTTGACGTTGATCGCGACGTGCTCGTGGATCCGACGATGCAGTGGAGTCGCTGTCGAGGTGGATCCGGCGAGTCGGCGATCTTGGCCTTCGGGGTGGTGATTGCATGGTAGTTGCACCTCCACCCGTTTAGTCGCCACCGGCTCGCGCCTGGCAACCCTGCCACGGCGGTGACGCGCTCGGCCGCCGTGGAGCGTCGCCGTTGGCGTAGCCGATGAGACTCTGAATGGTGGCCCTCCATTCGTCGATCTTGTCCGACGTCGGAGGGTAATCTAGGAGAAGTTGAGCTCGTGCCAAAGCTTCTGCTGGAGTGGTGGGTGGCAGTGGCGGACGGCGTGAGGAGCGGGACGTGCTCGAACTTCTAACTATGTTAGAAGGAGCAGTATCCCGTCCAGGCGACCGTGCCCCGCTCGTGCCAGCCTGCTGGCGTGCATGCTGGTCTTGAGCGCCCCGAGATCCACCAGCTTGGCCTTGGTCTATCATGCGCATGGCGCTGCGAGTGCCATGGCGCTGTTGATCTTGCGAGGCGCGGAACATGTACAGTCGCCGAGGTTTGTGGAGCCTTGTTCTTGGACCTGGCAGCATCATGAGCTTCCTCGTCGACGTCCATTCTTCCGCCGGCGTCCATTCCACCATCCGTTTGCTCCAACGGTGGCGGAAGTGACGTGGACGGAGCGGCTGCCGCCGAAGTCTTCTTCTTCGGTGGCATGTTGATGAAGGGAATGAAGATCTAGCTCATGTGAACGCCGGATCAGGTTCACACAATCTCGACGCCCCCCCTACCTGGCGCGCCAAAGATGTCGGGGGAAACTGACCCACGAACACCTATGGGGCCGGTGGACCGGGCCCCTTTCGGTTCGGCGGGGGGCGGAGGTCGCACGAAGAGCAGATCGAGGCGAAGCACACGAGCGGTTTACCCAGCTTCGGAGCTCTCCGGAGAGATAATACTCCTACTGTTGCTTGTCTGGTTGGATTACGTTCTTGCTCACAAGAGCTAAGTTTTTTCTGGCTTACGAATGAGTTGAACCTCCGAACCCCCTCTACGTTGCGCATGGGCCTCCTTTTATACACTAAAGGGGTCACCGACAGGTGGCAACGCAGAGAAGGGCACAAATGTAAAAAAGCGAGGTGGTTGGTACAGTTATTTGTACAGTGCACCCTACCTAACTCTAACGGCAGGGGACAAGGGCATTAAATGCCCGTCTGAGTCGCCCAAATAGTGCATAAAGGGACCGTTAAGGGCGCCACCGTACGCCACGATGGTGATCTTGTCAGCTTCGCATGCCACAGTGCACCGCTGGCTGCACAGCCTCCCGCCACGCGCGCCTGGAGAGGCCCCCGGAGCGACACGTTGGTGGATGCGCTGGAGCGCGGGCACAGAGTGGCCGCCTGCCGCGGCAAGCGCCTAGCCGCTGTTGCTATCTTGTCGGGCCCGGAGGCTTGTCGCTCACCGGGCTTCGAGGTACCTTGGTTAGTCTTCCCGGCAAGCTCCTCTTGTCGGGGCCTTGTTGCCTTGTCGGAGCGCGTGGCGCGTCGCGGCAAGTTCCTTGGAGTGCCTCTGTTGGCCTTCCCGGCAAGCTCCTCTTGCCGGGGCCTTGTATCCTAAGCTTAAATACTTTGTTCTTGAATGGCTCCAAGGGAACCTTGGAGGGTCTTGGCGTTCGCCCGGCAAGCCTTGCCGCGGGGCGCTGCAACTGCCCGTGCACAAGTTCGGGGTACTAGGGTACCCCTATTCTAGTACACCGACAGAACGTCCCACCTTTGTGGACGAAACGATATCCATTGCCTCTTATTGCTTTCAATTTTTTTCTCGTGTCAACATAGAACAACAGGAGTGTTGTGTGAATTTTTGTGATTTTTCGGGGTTCGTTTGGACATTTTTATGCATTAACTGAGTTTTCAATGCATTTATGTGCATAATTCAAATTTGAACTACATGCACATGCTCCAGTGCATATAAATTGGTTGAAAAATCAACTCTGTGTCCTTGGGTGCATACTTAGGTCCCATTCAAGAAATGGGAATGAATTTCAAACACCGGGGCACCGTTGATTGCCGGCAAAACATTTAGATGCCTGGATTTTAAATTCTAGTAAATCCAAAACTCGTCTGAAATTCATGAAACTTGGCATGCTATCATGGAGCAGCATCAACATGTCGTGGTACAACTTTTGTCACATTTGGGGCAGGTTTGGGTATATGCTTCTCACAAACCGGAGCTTCTCACAACAAGCATGATGGTTTTCCATAGGGAACGTCCCACCTTTGTGGACGAAACGATATCCATTGGCTCTTATTGCTTTCAATTTTTTTCTCGTATCAACATAGAACAACATGAGTGTTGTGTGATTTTTTGAGATTTTTCGGGGTTCGTTTGGACGTTTTTATGCATTAACTGAGTTTTCAATGCATTTATGTGCATAATTCAAATTTGAACTACATGCACATGCTCTAGTGCATATAACTGGTTGAAAAATCAAATCTGTGTCCTTGGGTGCATGCTTATGTCCCATGCAAGAAATGGGAATGAATTTCAAACACCGGGGCATCGTTGATTGCTGGCAAAACATTGAGATGCCTGGTTTTTAAATTCTAGTAAATTCAAAACTCGTCTCAAATTCATGAAACTTGGCATGCTATCATGGAGCGGCATCAACATGCCGTCGTACAAATTTTGTCCCATTTGGGGCAGGTTTGGGTATATGCTTCTCACAAACCGGAGCTTCTCACAACAAGCATGATGGTTTTTGATAGGGAACGTCCCACCTTTGTGGACAAAGCTATATCCATTGCCTCTTATTGCTTTCAAATTTTTCTCATTTCAACATAGAAGAACACGAGTGTTTTGTGAATTTTTGTGATTTTCCGGGGTTTGTTTGGGCAGTTTTATGCTTTAACTGAGTTTTCAATGCATTTATGTGCATAATTCAAATTTGAACTACATGCACATGCTCCAGTGCATATAAATAAGTTGAAAAATCAAATATGTGTCTTTGGGTGCATGCTTAGGTCCCATGCAAGAAATGGGGATGAATTTCAAACACCATGGTACCGTTGATTGCCGGCAAAACATGGTGATGCCTGGTTTTTAAATTCTAGTAAATCCAAGACACGTCTGGAATTCAAGAAACTTGGCATGCTATCATGGAGCGGCATCAACATGTCGTGGTACAAATTTTGTCACATTTGGGGCAGGTTTGGGTATATGCTTCTCACAAACCGGAGCTTTTCACAACAAGCATGATGGTTTTCCGTAGGGAACATCCCACCTTTGTGGATGAAACGATATCCATTGCCTCTTATTGCTTTGAATTTTTTTCTCGTGTCAATATAGAACAACAGGAGTGTTGTGTGAATTTTTGTGATTTTTCGGGGTTCGTTTGGATATTTTTATGCATTAACTAAGTTTTCAATGCATTTATGTGCATAATTCAAATTTGAACTACATGTACATGCTCCAGTGCATATAAATTGGTTGAAAATAAAATATATGTCCTTGGGTGCATACTTAGGTCCCATGCAAGAAATGGGAATGAATTTAAAACACCAGGGCACCGTTGATTGTCGGCAAAACATTGAGATGCCTGGTTTTTAAATTCTTGTAAATCCAAAACTCGTGTGAAATTCATGAAACTTGGCATCCTATCATGGAGCTTCATCAACATGCCGTGGTACAAATATTGTCCCATTTGGGGAAGGTTTGGGTATATGCTTCTCACAAACCAGAGCTTCTCATAACAATCATCATGGTTTTCGGTAGGGAACGTCCCACCTTTGGGGACGAAACGATATCCATTGCCTCTTATTGCTTTCAATTTTTTTTGTCGTGTCAACATAGAACAACATGAGTGTTGTGTGATTTTTTGTGATTTTTCGCTGTTCGTTTGGACATTTTTATGCATTAACTAAGTTTTCAATGCATTTTATGTGCATAATTCAAATTTGAACTACATGCACATGCTCAAGTGCATATAAATTTGTTGAAAACTCAAATCTGTGTCCTTGGGTGCATGCTTAGGTCCCATGCAAGAAATGGGAATGAATTTCAAACATCGGGGCACCGTTGATTGTCGGCAAAACATTGAGATGCCTGGTTTTTAGATTCTAGTAAATCCAAAACTCGGCTGAAATTCATGAAACTTGGCATGCTATCATGGAGCGGCGTCAACATGCCGTGGTACAAATTTTGTCCCATTTGGGGCAGGTTTGGGAAAATGCTTCTCACAAACTGGAGCTTCTCACAACAAGCATGATGGTTTTCGATAGGGAACGTCCCACCTTTGTGGACAAAACTATATCCATTGCCTCTTATTGTTTTCAATTTTTTTCTCATTTCAACGTAGAACAACACGAGTGTTTTGTGAATTTTTGTGATTTTTCTGGGTTCGTTTGTGCATTTTTATGCTTTAACTAAGTTTTCACTGCATTTATGTGCATAATTCAAATTTGAACTGCATGCACATGCTCAAGTGCATATAAATTGGTTGAAAAATCAAATATGTGTCCTTGGGTGCATGCTTAGGTCCCATGCAAGAAATGGGGATGAATTTCAAACACCAGGGTACCGTTGATTGCCGGCAAAACATTGAGATGCCTGGTTTTTAAATTCTAGTAAATCCAAAACACGTCTGGAATTCATGAAACTTGGCATGCTATCATGGAGTGGCATCAACATGTCGTGGTACAAATTTTGTCCCATTTGGGGCAGGTTTGGGTATATGCTTCTCACAAACCGGAGCTTCTCACAACAAGCATGATGGTTTTCGATAGGGAACGTCCCACCTCTATGGACAAAACTATATCCATTGCCTCTCATTGCTTTCAAATTTTTTTCTCATGTCAACGTAGAACAACACGAGTGTTTTGTGATTTTTTGTGATTTTTCTGGGTTCGTTTGGGCATTTTTATGCTTTAACTGAGTTTTCAATGCATTTCTGTCCATAATTCAAATTTGAACTACATGCACATGCTCCAGTGCATATAAATTGGTTGAAAAAACAAATATGTGTCCTTGGGTGCATGCTTAGGTCCCATGCAAGAAATGGGAATGAATTTCAAACACCAGGGCACCGTTGATTGCTGGCAAAACATTGAGATGCCTGGTTTTTAAATTCTAGTAAATCCAAAACGCGTCTGGAATTCATGAAACTTGGCATGCTATTCTGGAGCGGCATCAACATGTGGTGGTACAAATTTTGTCACATTTGGGGCAGGTTTGGGTATATGCTTCTCACAAACCGAAGCTTCTCACAACAAGCATGATGGTTTTTCGTAGGGAACGTCCCACCTTTGTGGACGAAACGATATCCATTGCCTCTTATTGCTTTCAAATTTTTTCTCTTGTCAACATAGAACAACAGGAGTGTTGTGTGAATTTTTGTGATTATTCGGGGTTCGTTTGGACATTTTATGCATTAACTAAGTTTTCAATGCATTTATGTGCATGATTCAATTTTGAACTACCTACACATGCTCAAGTGCATATAAATTGGTTGAAAAATCAAATATGTGTCCTTGGGTGCATGCTTAGGTCCCATGCAAGAAATGGGAATGAATTTCAAACATCGGGGCACCGTTGACTGTTGGCAAAACATTGAGATGCCTGGTTTTTAAATTCTAGTAAATTCAAAACTCGTCTCAAATTCATGAAACTTGGCATGCTATCATGGAGCGGCATCAACATGCCGTTGTACAAATTTTGTCCCATTTGGGGCAGGTTTGGGTATATGCTTCTCACAAACCGGAGCTTCTCACAACAAGCATGATGGTTTTCGATAGGGAACGTCCCACCTTTGTGGAAAAAGCTATATCCATTGCCTCTTATTGCTTTCAATTTTTTTCTCATTTCAACGTAGAAGAACACGAATGTTTTGTGAAATTTTGTGATTTTCCTGGGTTTGTTTGGGCATTTTATGCTTTAACTGAGTTTTCAATGCATTTATGTGCATAATTCAAATTTGAACTACATGCACATGCTCCAGTGCATATAAATTGGTTGAAAAATCAAATATGTGTCCTTGGGTGCATGCTTAGGTCCCATGCAAGAAATGGGGATGAATTTCAAACACCAGGTACCGTTGATTGCCGGCAAAACATTGAGATGCCTAGTTTTTAAATTCTAGTAAATCCAAAACACGTCTGGAATTCATGAAACTTGGCATGCTATTATGGAGCGGCATCAACATGTCGTGGTACAAATTTTGTCACATTTGGTGCAGGTTTGGGTATATGCTTCTCACAAACCAGAGCTTCTCACAACAAGCATGATGGTTTTCCGTAGGGAACATCCCACCTTTGTGGACGAAACGATATCCATTGCCTCTTATTGCTTTGAATTTTTTTCTCGTGTCAACATAGAACAACAGGAGTGTTGTGTGAATTTTTGTGATTTTTCGGGGTTCGTTTGGACATTTTATGCATTAACTAAGTTTTCAATGCATTTATGTGCATAATTCAAATTTGAACTACATGCACATGCTCCAGCGCATATAAATTGGTTGAAAATCAAATATGTGTCCCTGGGTGCATACTTAGGTCCCATGCAAGAAATGGGAATGAATTTCAAACACCGGGGCACCGTTGATTCCCGGCATAACATTGAGATACCTGGATTTTAAATTCTAGTAAATCCAAAACTCGTGTGAAATTCATGAAACTTGGCATGCTATCATGGAGCGGCATCAACATGTCGTGGTACAAATTTTTTCCCATTTGGGGCAGGTTTGGGTATATGCTTCTCATAGACTGGAGCTTCTCACAACAAGCATGATGGTTTTCAATAGGGAACGTGTCCCACCTTTGGGGATGAAACGATATCCATTGCCTCTTATTGCTTTCAATTTTTTTTTCTCGTGTCAACATTGAACAACAGGACTGTTGTGTGATTTTTTGTGATTTGTTGGGGTTCATTTGGACATTTTTATGCATTAACTAAGTTTTCAATGCATTTTATGTGCATAATTCAAATTTGAACTACATGCACATGCTCAAGTGCATATAAATTTGTTGAAAACTCAAATCTGTGTCCTTGGGTGCATGCTTAGGTCCCATGCAAGAAATGGGAATGAATTTCAAACATCGGGGCACCGTTGATTGCCGGCAAAACATTGAGATGCCTGGTTTTTAAATTCTAGTAAATCCAAAACTCGGCTGAAATTCATGAAACTTGGCATGCTATCATGGAGCGGCATCAACATGTCGTGGTACAAATTTTGTCCAATTTGGGGCAGGTTTGGGAAAATGCTTCTCACAAACTGGAGCTTCTCAGAACAAGCATGATGGTTTTCGATAGGGAACGTCCCACCTTTGTGGACAAAACTATATCCATTGCCTCTTATTGTTTTCAAATTTTTTCTCATTTCAACATAGAACAACACGAGTGTTTTGTGAATTTTTGTGATTTTTCTGGGTTCGTTTGTGCATTTTTATGCCTTAACTAAGTTTTCAATGCATTTATGTGCATAATTCAAATTTGAACTACATGCACATGCTCAAGTGCATATAAATTGGTTGAAAAATCAAATATGTGTCCTTGGGTGCATGCTTAGGTCCCATGCAAGAAATGGAGATGAATTTCAAACACCAGGGTACCGTTGATTGCCGGCAAAACATTGAGATGCCTGGTTTTTAAATTCTAGTAAATCCAAAACACGTCTGGAATTCATGAAACTTGGCATGCTATCATGGAGTGGCATCAACATGTCGTGGTACAAATTTTGTCCCATTTGGGGCAGGTTTGGGTATATGCTTCTCACAAACCGGAGCTTCTCACAACAAGCATGATGGTTTTCGATAGGGAACGTCCCACCTCTGTGGACAAAACTATATCCATTGCCTCTCATTGCTTTCAAATTTTTTTCTCATGTCAACGTAGAACAACACGAGTGTTTTGTGATTTTTTGTGATTTTTCTGGGTTCGTTTGGGCATTTTTATGCTTTAACTGAGTTTTCAATGCATTTCTGTCCATAATTCAAACTTGAACTACATGCACATGCTCCACTACATATAAATTGGTTGAAAAATAAAATATGTGTCCTTGGGTGCATGCTTAGGTCCCATGCAAGAAATGGGAATGAATTTCAAACACTAGGGCACCGTTGATTGCTGGCAAAACATTGAGATGCCTGGTTTTTAAATTCTAGTAAATCCAAAACGCGTTTGGAATTCATGAAACTTGGCATGCTATTATGGAGCGGCATCAACATGTGGTGGTACAAATTTTGTCACATTTGGGGCAGGTTTGGGTATATGCTTCTCACAAACCGAAGCTTCTCACAACAAGCATGATGGTTTTCCGTAGGGAACGTCCCACCTTTGTGGACGAAACGATATCCATTGCCTCTTATTGCTTTCAAATTTTTTGTCTTGTCAACATAGAACAACAGGAGTGTTGTGTGAATTTTTGTGATTTTTCGGGGTTCGTTTGGACATTTTATGCATTAACTAAGTTTTCAATGCATTTATGTGCATGATTCAAATTTGAACTACCTGCACATGCTCCAGTGCATATAAATTGGTTGAAAAATCAAATATGTGTCCTTGGGTGCATGCTTAGGTCCCATGCAAGAAATGGGAATGAATTTCAAACACTAGGGCACCATTGATTGCTGGGAAAACATTGAGATGCATGATTTTTAAATTCTAGTAAATCCAAAATTCTGTTAACCATTCACGTGATGCAACACTGTCTTAGTTTTAATGGCTGTAGGAGGTGTCGTGCGGATAGCTGCTTGACCTTGACTGAACGGGAGGCATGCGAGCGTCGTCCGGTGCGCAGGCTGACCGAGAGGCATGCAAGCTGTCCTTTAGTGTGCAAGCTCACCGGGAAGCGTGCGAGTTGTACGCTGTGCAGGCTCACTGGGAAGCTAGCCCTTTGACTTCCAAGGCCGCCCACCTTGCTCGCATTTTTTCCATGAATGGCGCCCAAGCCGCAGTTTAATTCGCTTTTTAAATATAAAACACTCATCGCAAGCGTTTTAGTTAGAACACCCGTATGCAAACCGACAGCTTCCCCAGGAAGCCAAGAGAAAATGTGTCGAGCAAGATTTCTCCAGCTCTTGATTGCAAATGTTTTAGATAGAAGACCCATATGCAAAGAGAGAGCAGCGCGGGATTTGTGCATCCCTTCAACACAAACAGTTGTTTTGGATGACCCATGTGGAACCACGTACAAACAATTTGGTAAGATTTGTCAATCCTTGTAAGACTGTGACTTGTCAAAATCTGAAGCTAAAAATCACTAGCAGTATCTAATTTTTGCAACTAAAATTCAGTAATTAAGCATAGGTTTCATTCATAGATTAAGCAATCATTCTTAATTTATACAAACAATTCAATTTGACAGCTGAAACTGACCAAACTTTTCCCCAATTGTTGCCAACCACGTACTGAAAT
>NC_041391.1:98547906-98563884 GCF_002162155.2 Triticum dicoccoides | reverse complement strand
AATTTTAAGTACGTTGTACAGTTCCACCACATCTATATTCAGATTAACTGAACAAAATAGCCCCTAAATACTACTACTAATTGATGACCCACAAGTGTAGGGTTCTATCGTAGTCCTTTCGATAAGTAAGAGTGTCGAACCCAATGAGGAGCAGAAGGAAATGACAAGCGGTTTTCAGTAAGGTATTCTCTGCAAGCACTGAAATTGTAGGTAACAGATAGTTTTGTGATAAGATAATTTGTAACGGGTAACAAGAAATGAAAGTAAATAAGGTGCAGCAAGGTGGACCAATTTTTTTTGTAGCAAAGGACAAGCCTGGACAAATTCTTATATAGAGAAAAGCGCTCCCGAGGACACATGGTAATTATCATCAAGCTAGTTTTCATCACGCTCATATGATTCGTGTCCGTTACTTTGATAATTTGATACGTGGGTAGACCGGTGCTTGGGTACTGCCCTTTCTTGGACAAGCATCCCACTTATGATTAACCCCTATTGCAAGCATCCACAACTACAAAAGAAGTATTAAGGTAAACCTAACCATAGCATGAAACAAGTGGATCCAAATCAGCCCCTTACGAAGCAACTCATAAACTATGGTTTATGCTTTTGTCACTCTAGCAACCCATCATCTAGTTATTACTTCCAATGCCCTCCTTTAGGCCCAAATAATGGTGAAGTGTCATGTAGTCGACGTTCACATAACACCACTAGAGGAGAGACAACATACATCTCATCAAAATATCGAACGAATACCAAATTCACATGACTACTAATAGCAAGACTTCACCCATGTCCTCAGGAACAAACATAACTACTCACAAAGCATATTCATGTTCATAATCAGAGGGGTATTAATATGCATTAAGGATCTAAACATATGATCTTCCACCAAATAAACCAACTATCATCAACGACAAGGAGTAATCAACACTACTAGCAACCCACAGGTACCAATCTGAGGTTTTAGTACAAAGATTAGATACAAGAGATGAGCTAGGGTTTGAGAGGAGATGGTGATGGTGAATATGTTGATGGAGATTGACCCCCTCCCGATGAGAGGATCGTTGGTGATGACGATGGTGATGGTTTCCCCCTCCCGGAGGGAAGTTTCCCCGACAGAACAGCTCCGCCGGAGCCCTAGATTGGTTCCGCCAAGGTTCCGCCTCGTGGCGGCGGAGTTTCGTCCCGTAAGCTTGCTTATGAGTTTTTCTAGGGTAAAAGACTTCATATAGCAGAAGATGGGCATCGGAGGCTGCCAGGGGGGCCACGAGGCAGGGGGCGCGCCTAGGGGGGTAGTGCGCGCCCCCACCCTTGTGGCCAGGGTGTGGCCCCCCTCTGGTACTTCTTCTGCTCAATAATTATTATTAATTCCAAAAATGACTTTCGTGGAGTTTCAGGACTTTTGGAGATGTGTAGAATAGGTCTGCAATATTTGCTCCTTTTCCAGCCCAGAATCCCAGCTGTCGGCATTCTCCCTCTTTATGTAAACCTTGTAAAATAAGAGAGAATAGCCATAAGTATTGTGACATAACGTGAAATAACAACCCATAATGCAATAAATATTGATATAAAATCATGATGCAAAATGGACGTATCAACTCCCCCAAGCTTAGACCTCTCTTGTCCTCAAGCGGAAGCCGATATCAAAAAATATGCCCACATGTTTAGAGATAGAGGTGTCGATAAAAATAAAATACGGAGACGAGGGCATCATGATCATTCTTATAATAGCAACATATATAGATTTTGTCAAATGATTTCTTATGCTCAAGTAACAATCTATTCACAATGTTAAGTATGAATCAGAAACTTCATTGAAAACTAACAAACTATAATCTCAGTCATTGAAGCAATTGCAATTTATCTTAACATTGGAAAGAGTCAACATAAGAGCTTTTCAGCAAGTCCACATACTCAACTATCATTTAGTCTTTCACAATTGCTGACACACACGCAATACTTATGGTTATGGAGTTTTAATCGGACACAGAGAAAGATACGGGCTTACAGTGTTTCCTCCCAACGTTTTGCCTCAAGGGTAATGTCAACAATAATAGTTCATGCTAACTTACATCCAATTGGATATATATATCAGGATCTTTCCAACACGAGGTGCTTGCGAAAGGATAAAATGAAAAAGGGAAAGGTGAAGATCACCTTGACTCTTGCATAAAGTTAAAGTAAAAGATAGGCCCTTCGTAGAGGGAAGCAGAGGTTGTCATGTGCTTTTAGGGTTGGATGCACAAAATCTTAATGCAAAAGAATGTCACTTTATATTGCCACTTGTGATATGAACCTTTATTATGCAGTCCATCACTTTTATTACTTCCATATCACAAGATCGTATAAAGCTTACTTTCTCCACACTAATAAGTCATACATATTAGAGAGAAATTTTTATTGCTTGCAACATGAAAACTTACTTGACGGATCTTACACAATCCATAGGTAGGTATGGTGGACTCTCATGGCAAAACTGGGTTTAAGGATATTTGGAAGCACAAGTAGTATCTCTACTTGGTGCCAGGAATTTGACTAGCATGAGGGGCAAAGGCAAGATCAACATGTTTGAATGATCCATGACAATATACTTTAACTGAGATGTGAGAAAACATAACCCATTACGTTGTCTTCCTTGTCCAACATCAAATCTTTAGCATGTCATACTTTAATGAGTGCTCACAATCATAAAAGATGTCCAAGATAGTATATTTATATGTGAGAACCTCTCTTTATTTATTACTTCCTATTAATTGCAACGATCACTAAAACTATGTTTGCCAACTCTCAACAACTTTTATGCCTCACACTCTTATTATACATAGCTCATGGACTCGATTACATAGAGGGATCACAAATCAAAACTCAAAACTAATTTATACCAAAACTTTATTCTACTAGATCAAGATATTACCAAAAGGATTGAACTAAGAAAACGGTAAAGATAGGAGTGTGATGGTGATACGATACCGAGGCAACTCCCCCAAGCTTGGCAGTTGCCAAGGGGAGTGCCCATACCCATGTGATTATGTCTCCTTCTTCGGAAGTGATGGTGTGATCCTCTTGGCGATGATGCCCCTTAGGATACGATTCTCCTCCCCGAGCTTATTGACCTCCTGCTTGAGATCCATATTTTCCATGCGGAGCTTACCCGTGACGGCTAAAGCTCCTTTCACCCATGGATGTTGCATAGCTGCTGGAGAACAAGTGACACTTTTTTTTTCATATTTTCATAAGAAAGAAATTTAACATTGGAAGGGATGACCGAGTTTGGAATTGCTAAGCTCTATAGTTCCCCCATCGTAAATCCGGCTTGGAGACGAGAGGTAACTTCTTGATCCTCCTCCATGGCATCTATCCTTTTCAAGTCGGCCTCCATCTCATCCTGCGTTGATGGTCCAAAGTGATAAGCATCGCTGTTTGTTCCTGGACCTGGCGTCGGGTGAGATACCCGACTCTCCCCGACTGACTCTTGAGAAGACATCTTGCTCTAAATCTGTAACAAAAACAGCTCGAAACAAAGACAGAGGATATTTGCATGGTACGGTGGTCAAAACCTTCAGGAGATTATATAATGAATTTTTACCGACCAAAAGAAGTATCATGCAAGAAAACGGAGTCCAGAGAGCGCACAAGGTTCCCACGAGGCAGGGGGCGTGCCGAGTAGGGTAGGGCACGCCCTCCACCCTCGTGGACGCCTCATGTCCTTCCCGGACTACTTATTTTCCTGTTTTCTTAAATATTCCAAAACAGAGAAAAATTGCCATTAGAATTGTTTTGGAGTCGGTTTACTTATGGTACCACATACCTATACCTTTTCGGAGTCTGAAACATTCTGGAAAGTGTCCCTTATGTATTCCTCCGAGGTTACGGTTTCAATAACATCAGTTTCAACATTTATAGGATTACTTGAGATATAATGTTTGATTCTTTGACCGTTCACCACCTTCGCATTTGTGCCTTCAAAGTTGTTGATTTTTATGGCACCGGAATGATATACCTCCTCGATAACATAAGGGCCTTCCCATTTAGAGAGAAGTTTTCCTGCAAAAAATCTTAAACGAGAGTTGAACAGCAACACATAATCACCTACATTAAACTCACGCTTTTGTATCCTTTGGCATGCCATCTTTTAACTTTTTCTTTAAACAATTTGGCATTCTCGTAGGCCTGGGTTCTCCATTCATCAAGTGAGCTAATATCAAATAACCTCTTCTCACCAGCAAGTTTGAAATCAAAATTGAGCTCTTTAATAGCCCAATATGCCTTATTTTCAAGTTCGAGAGGTAAGTGACATGCTTTTCCATAAACCATTTTATATGGAGACATACCCATAGGTGCAGTTCTATAAGACCATAATGCATCATCAAGTTTCTTGGACCAATTCTTTCTAGATCTATTAACAGTCTTTTGCAAAATTAATTTGAGCTCTCTATTACTCAATTCTACATGACCACTAGACAGTGGGTGATATGGGGATGCAATTCTATGATTAACATTATACTTAGCAAGCATTTTACGAAAGCACCATGAATAAAATGTGAACCACCATCAGTCATGAGATATCTAGGGACTCTAAACCTCAAAAAAATAACTTCTTTAAGCATATTAATAGAAGTGTTATGATCATCACTACTAGTTGGGATAGCTTCTACCCACTTAGTAACGTAATCAACGGCAACTAAAATATGTGTATATCCATTGGAGGCAGGAAAAGGTCCCATATAATCAAAGCCCCAAACATCAAACGGTTCAATAACAAGAGAATAGTTCATAGACATTTCTTGACACCTACTAATATTACCAATTCTTTGACATTCATCACAAGACAAGACAAACTTACAGGCATCTTTGAAGAGAGTAGGCCAATAAAAACCAGATTGCAATACCTTATGTGAAGTTCTATCTCCAGCGTGGTGTCCTCCATATGCCTCAGAGTGACACTTACGTAGGATCTGTTCCTGTTGATGCTTAGGTACACAACGTCTAATAACATCATCTACTCCTTCTTTATAAAGGTGTGGGTCATCCCAAAAGTAATGTCTTAAATCATAAAAGAACTTTTTCTTTTGCTGGTATGTGAAACTAGGTGGTATAAATTTAGCAACAATGTAATTAGCATAATCAGCACATGGAGCAGTAGGTGAAGCATTTATGATAGCTAATTGTTCATCAGGAAAGCTATCATCAATAGGTAGTGGGTCATCAAGAACATTCTCTAACCTAGACAAGTTGTCTGCAACGGGGTTCTCATCTCCCTTTCTATTAATAATATGCAAATCAAATTCTTGTAGCAAGAGAACCCATCTAATAAGTCTAGGTTTAGCATCTTTCTTTGCCATAAGATATTTAATAGCAGCATGATCAGTGTGAGTAGTCACTTTAGAATCAACAATATAAGTTCTGAACTTATCACAAGCAAATACAACTGCTAAGAATTCTTTTTCAGTAGTAGCATAATTTCTCTGAGCAGCGTCTAGAGTCTTACTACCATATTGAATAACATTTAATTTCTTATCAACTCTTTGTCCTAGAACAGCCCCTACAGCATAATCGCTAGCATCACACATAATTTCAAAGGGTAAATTCCAATCAAGTGGCTGAACAATAGGTGTAGAAATCAAAGCTTTCTTAAGTATTTCAAAGGCTTCTACACAATCATCATCAAAGATAAAAGGAATATCTTTTTGTAATAGATTAGTCAGAGGCCTAGAGAATTTAGAAAAGTCCTTAATGAACCTCCTATAAAAACCGGCATGACCAAGGAAACTTCTTATACCTTTAATGTCCTTGGGACACGACATCTTTTCAGTAGCATCAACTTTAGCTTTATCAACTTCAATACCTCTTTCAGAAAGTTTATGCCCCAAGACAATTCCTTCATTAACCATAAAGTGGCACTTTTCCCAATTCAAAACAAAACTAGTGTCTTTGCATCTCTGCAAAACTCATTCAAGGTTGCTCAAACAATCATCAAAGGAGGATCCATAAACGGAGAAATCATCGATGAATACCTCACAAATATTTTCACAAAAATCAGAGAATATAGCCATCATGCATCTTTGAAAGGTGGCAGGTGCATTACATACACCAAAAGTCATATGTCTATAAGCAAAAGTACCAAAAGGGCAAGTAAAAGTAATCTTTACTTGATCATGCGCTGACACAGGTATTTGAGAGATACGAGAGTAACCATCTAGAAAGAAAAAATGTGTATGTTTGGATAGTCTTTCTAGCATTTGATCAATAAAAGGTAAAGGGTAATGATATTTTTTAGTAGCATTATTTAATTTACGAAAGTCAATTACCATCCTATAACCTGTAATAATTCTTTGCAGGATCAATTCATCTTTATCATTAGGAACGATAGTAATACCTCCCTTCTTAGGGATACAATTGACAAGACTTACCCACTGACTATCAGCAATGCGGTAAATTATACCTGCCTCAAGGAGCTTTAGTATTTCCTTTCTTACCACTTCTTTCATCTTAGGATTCAACCATCGTTGGTGATCAACAACTGGTTTGGCATCTTCCTCCAAATTTATTTTGTGTTGGCATAAAGTGGGACTAATGCCCTTAAGATCATCAAGAGTATATCCAATAGCAGCAGGGTGCTTCTTCAGAGTTTTCAATAATCTTTCATCTTCCTGCTCTGAAAGGTTAGCACTAATAACAGGATATATCTTCTTGTCATCAAGATAAGCATATTTAAGAGTATCATGTAATGGTTTAAGCTCAAACACGGGATCATCCTTGGGTGGAGGAGGATCACCTATGATTTCAACAGGTAAGTTGTGTTTCAAGATAGGACCCTGTTTAAAGAATACTTCATCTATTTCCCTTCTTTCATTCATAAACATATCATTTTCATGGTCTAGCAAATATTGTTCTAAAGGATCGTTAGGAGGCACGACAATAGAAGCAAGACCAATTATTTCATCCTTACTAGGCAATTTTTTATCATGGGATTGTCTATGAAATTTAGCAAAATTAAACTCATGAGACATATCTCCCAAGCCAATTGTAACAATATCCTTTTCGCAATCAATCCTAGCATTAACAGTATTCAAGAAGGGTCTACCAAATATAATGGGACAAAAGTCATCTTGTGGGGAACCAAGAACAAGAAAATCAGCATTGTATTTAACTTTCCCGCACAAGACTTCAACGTCTCTAACAATCCCAATTGGTGAAATAGTATCTCTATTGGCAAGTTTAATGGTAACAACAATATCTTCTATCTCAGCAGGTCCAATGTAATGCATGATTTCTTTATATAAGGAATGAGGTATTGCACTAGCACTAGCACCCATATCACATAAGCCATGATAACAATGATCTCCTATTTTGACAGAAATAACAGGCATGCCTACAACAGGTCTATGTATCTTAGCATCGGGTCTAGCAATGTTAGTAGCCTGTTCACAGAAATAAATAACATGCCCATCAATATTATCAGCCAAGAGATCTTTAACCATATCAATACTAGGTTCAACTTTAATTTGCTTAGGAGATGTATATGTTCTAGTATTACTCTTACGAACCACAGTTGAAGCTTTAGAATGATCCTTTATCCTAACAGGGAAAGGTGGTTTCTCAACATAAGTAGTAGGAACAACAGGATCATTATAAGTGATAGTCTTTTCTTCAACTGTAACAGGTGCAACTACCTTTACTTCAGTGGGAGAATTATATTTAAACCACTTCTCCTCAGGGAGATCAACATGAGTAGAAAATGATTCACAGAAAGAAGCTACTATCTCACAGTCAAGTCCATATTTAGTGCTAAATCCACTCAAAGCGTCGGTATCCATAAAAGATTTAACACAATCAAACTTAGGTGTCATACCTGACTCCTGACCATCGTCAGAATCCCAATCTTCAGAGTTGCGTTTAATTCTTTCCAATAAATACCATTTGAATTCAATAGTCTTCATCATATAAGAACCAGCACAAGAAGTATCGAGCATGGTCTATTATTGAGAGAAAGCCGAGCATACAATTTTTGAATAATCATTTCTCTTGAGAGCTCATGATTGGGGCATGAATATAACATTGACTTAAGCCTCCCCCAAGCTTGAGCGATGCTTTCTCCTTCGCGAGGCCAAAAATTATATATATATATATATAATTACGATCACGATGAACAAGGTGCATAGGATAAAACTTCTGGTGAAATTCCAATTTCAATCGTTTATAGTCCCAGGATCCCATATCATCACATGGCCTATACCATGTCAATGGGTCTCCCTTCAAAGATAAAGGGAAGTCCTTCTTCTTAACAACATCATCTGGCATACCTGCAAGCTTAAATAATCCACAAACTTCATCCACATAGATTAGGTGTAAATCGGGATGCAATGTTCCATCTCCTGCAAAGGGATTAGGTAGGAGTTTCTCTACCATACCCGAAAGAATTTCAAAGTAAAGATTTTCAGTAGGTTCAGTAGGTTGAGGAGCAACTCTTTGCTCTACTGGTCGAGGTGAAGATACCCTGAACAAGCCCCTCAAAACATTAGTTTCCATAGTAACAAGTGCCAGTAAATTTCAGCACAATATATAAATGTTTCCTTACCAAGTTCCACTCACCAAAGGCGCTTCACTCCCCGGAAACGGCGCCAGAAAAGAGTCTTGATGACCCACAAGTGTAGGGGATCTATCATAGTCCTTTCGATAAGTAAGAGTGTCGAACCCAACGAGGAGCAGAAGGAAATGACAAGCGGTTTTTAGTAAGGTATTCTCTGCAAGCACTAAAATTGTAGGTAATAGATAGTTTTGTGATAAGATAATTTGTAACGGGTAACAAGCAATGAAAGTAAATAAGGTGCAGCAAGGTGGCCCAATCCTTTTTGTAGCAAAGGAAAAGCCTGGACAAATTCTTATATAGAGAAAAGCGCTCCCGAGGACACATGGGAATTATCGTCAAGCTAGTTTTCATCACACTCATATGATTCGCGTTCGTTACTTTGATAATTTGATACGTGGGTGGACCGGTGCTTGGGTACTGCCCTTTCTTGGACAAGCATGCCACTTATGGTTAACCCCTATTGCAAGCATCTGCAACTACAAAAGAAGTATTAAGGTAAACCTAACCATAGCATGAAACAAGTGGTTCCAAATCAGCCCCTTACGAAGCAACTCATAAACTAGGGTTTAAGCTTCTGTAACTCTAGCAACCATCATCTACTTATTACTTCCCAATGCCTTCCTTTAGTCCCAAATAATGGTGAAGTTTCATGTAGTCAACGTTCACATAACACCACTAGAGGAGAGACAACATACATCTCATCAAAATATCGAACGAATACCAAATTCACATGACTACTAATAGCAAGACTTCACCCATGTCCTCAGGAACAAACATAACTACTCACAAAGCATATTCATGTTCATAATCAGAGGGGTATTAATATGCACTAAGGATCTGAACATATGATCTTCCACCAAATAAACCAACTAGCATCAACTACAAGGAGTAATCAACACTACTAGCAACCCACAGGTACCAATCTGAGGTTTTTGTACAAAGATTGGATACGAGAGATGAACTAGGGTTTGAGAGGAGATGGTGCTGGTGAAGATGTTGATGGAGATTGACCCCCTCCCGATGAGAGGATCGTTGGTGATGACGATGGTCATAATTTCCCCCTCCCGGAGGGAAGTTTCCCCGGCAGAACAACTCCGCTGGAGCCCTAGATTGGTTCCACCAAGGTTCCACCTCGTGGCGGCGGAGTTTCGTCCCGTAAGCTTGCTTATGATTTTTCCAGGGTAAAAGACTTCATATAGCTCCGGAGGGCTGCCAGGGGGCCACAAGGCAGGGGGCGCGCCTCCATCCTCGTGGCCAGGGTGTGGGCCCCCTCTGGTACTTCTTCCGCTCAATAATTATTATTAATTCCAAAAATGACTTTCGTGGAGTTTTAGGACTTTTGGAGCTATGCAGAATAGGTCTCCAATATTTGCTCCTTTTCGAGCCCAGAATCCCAGCTGCCGGCATTCTCCCTCGTTATGTAAACCTTGTAAAATAAGAGAGAATAGCCATAAGTATTGTCACATAGGATGAAATAGCAGCCCATAATGCAATAAATATCGATATAAAAGCATGTTGCAAAATGGACGTATCACTACTGCAGTGGGACTTTCTACTACTTCCGGCTGCCTCTCCTCTGCCAAGCACGCTTAGTAAGAGGCGGAGGAGGAGGAGCCTACCGACGAGCTGGGAAACTGCAATGCGGTGCCTGCCGCTAATGCAACTTCAGCGACGCTCGCCTCGAACGCCCTCTGCCGCTCCAGACGATCCCTCTCAAAGTGGTGGTTCTCCTTGTAGATCTCCTGATTCCTCACCTCTGAGGCGGCATGTGCTGCTGCCACTGCGGCGGTAAGGCTCTTTGCATGCTCGACGAGGCGCTCCTCCTCCTCCCGCAGGAACTCGGTGTAGCGCGCAAGGTCGTTGTCGCACGTGCGGGCATCCACCTCCGCCTCTCGCCTTCGGGCAGCGGTGGAGGAGCGGGCGCCGGTGGGCTGGCAGCCACGACGGCCGATGACGGGGTGGCGGCCATGACCACCACCTTTCACTATCGGGCCGCGATGGCGGAGCGGGTAATGGCCACAGTGGCCGGCAGTGGGGTGGCGGCCACGACGGCCATCTCCCGCCTTCGGGCCGCGACGTCGGAGCGGGCGATGGCCCTAGCTTTCGATGGTGGTGTAGCGGCAACGGCGGCCGGCAACAGCTGCCGACGGGCACCAGCAGCGGAGCGTGTGGTGGGTGTTCCGTGCACACCCAACAGGGACGCCACGTGCACTACACTACACCGGGGACTGCACCGCTGCCATGGTGTAGCCTCCCAGCTGGAGCTGTCCTCTGATGACAGCGGAGTGGCTGAGCAACAATGACAGACCGGTGCCATTGGCGAATGTGGGAGAAGCAGACAAGATAAGCTATAGGGATGGAGGGGAAAATGCAACACAGGACTTGCCGGCCGTGAGGGTTTTTATAGCAGGCCGGTAAGCATTGGGATTTTGGGGGATTTCACCGAGTCGGGCGGGAAGCTTGCGAGGTTGCGCGGGAACGGGCTCACCGATGATTCATTGGTGCCACCATTTGGCAAAAATAACGCCCCCACGCGCTGCGCAAGCTTGTGCTGCAAGCCGTCTGCAGTAGCAGGGTGACAAGACATGCGAGAGGAGGATGAAAGGCCACGTACACATACGGTTAATAAAAAAATGTTTGCGATTTAATTACCTACTATACCACCGTCCTGGTTTATAATTATGATTTAACTAATAAAATATGAATGCATGTCGCCAAAGATTATATAGTTGGATTTGTATTTGAACATAGTTTCCAATTATATAATTTTTAAAACATGCATTAACTTTTTGTTGGTTAATTTGAGGGTAAAGTATGGCGCGGAATATAAAGGAGACTATATAGTAGACGGAGGTGGTACCACACGGCCGCTCTCGACGCAACGACGCAACTGTCGGCCGTCTTTTAGGCGACCATTTCCTACGTGTTCAAATGCTCCATGCGTGTGATTGCTTGCGGTTCAGGCAGCCGCGGCGCGCTCTGCTTGCGTCCCGCCGTGCGCGCTCTGCTCTCGCGTCCCTTCGGGTGCTCTGCCCTCGTCCCTCCACGTGCGCTGCCAATGTTTTGGGCCGGCGTACGATCATGCACGTTCGTGTGCAAGCGGTTGCGCCGGGCGTGGCGCGACGATGCAGTTACTCGCTGTAAAAACTGCCATGCGGATGCGCCGAGAATCCATGCCACCCGGTCCCCTTTTATTCCCGCGGCCATTTAACTTCATCTCTCGTCTCACACGACACAATAAGCACACCCACAAGGACACATACCGAGAGGACATCCAGCGGTTCCAATGGCGCTCCCCATGGCTCCAATGGCGCTCCCAGCGGCCGCCAACGACAATGGCGGGCATTTCACCATGCATCACATAGTGGACACCCACGTGAGGGGGAAGGCCCTCTCGGTGGTGTACACAAACGATCCGGTCTCGGTGGAGAGCTCCATCCAAACTATGGAGCAGTTCCTTGCCGAGGATAAGTACCGAGTGGTCGGCTTCGACCTCGAGTACACTATCGGTCATGCCGGGCACGATCAGAAGGTTGTCGTCGCCCAGTTGTGCGTGCGAGATGACACCCTCGTCTACCACTTCCACATTGCCACAAGGCCTTGCGAGTGTTTCTCCAGGTTTATCAAGAGCTCCGACTACAGTTTCGCTACGGTGGACACCACGAATGATCTAAAAGCGCTCAAGGTTTCGGAAATGCCCGAATCTTGTCAACATCCAACACCACTACAAGGTCTGGAGCACTGATAAAAGAAAACTAAACTCCCTGGTTGACCTCGCCTCGGCCATCATCGACCCCTAATACGCGAAGATGAAGCAAGAGAGCAATAAGGACAAGAACGCCTGGCACAGTGTGTGGCATAAGAGACTGGATGAACAACATGTCAAGTATGTGGCCATGGACGTGTACACAAGCTACGAGATGTAAATGCGGATCGTTGACATGAGGAATTGTCTTCTTCCTGAACCAGACGAGGGATCGAACCACATAGGAGTGGCGGGAGTGTCACAAGAAGTAGATGACTAGACGATTGTTTCTCCTACTTTAGAATGCATGCAATTGTGAATAATCTGTATAGTCACTTATGTAATTGGATGTTTATTTCAGTTTTATATATATAGACACACACACACACATGTTATTCTACTGTAGACAGAGCAATTCACACGGCTTATTAGCAGCAATCATCCGTGTTATTATTGGTCTTCACACACATTTCGAATTACGGACCTCTTTGACACGTATCACAAACATCTTGTTCAGTTGAACCATTTCCATTGTGTTGCTTAATCACACACACTTCATCCCAGTGTTGTATATCGCACACGCCTTCATCTAGCTGCCCGTTTCTTTTGTGCCTCCTCATCCCAAATAGTTAATTGAGTTGAACCGTATGCCCTGCATCGCACACACAACTAAATTCTGAAACGTGTTTGACGCATCTGTCATCGCAAACATTTTGCACCTTTTTTCACGGTTTTTTATACCACCGTTTGCGATTTTGGCGTCGCACATAGTTTCATCGAAGGGTCTCTGATCGTAGTGTCGCGTTTGTACCATCCTGGAGCAGTGACAGTTCTACAGAACACTACCTTGGTGACCCCGTATGTCGATGACCACAAGAATATTCTGCGCTCCAAACACCCAGAGGAGTGTGACGACTGGATTACATGTGAACATATCAGGACTTTTGGAAGTTTGTTGGAAACACGTCTCAGAGGTGACACCACTATTTGTGATGAGCTGTACTCATTGTCCAGGGGACCATCTTTGACTGTATTGACTTACAAAGGATACGAGATAAATGGGAATACATTTTACATGATCGCTCAAGATCAAAAGAGCACCAACCAAAACATCGGTGTCCACTTTGATGCAGCAACCAAGAGGGGAAAGGACACATATTATGGTTACATAGTGGACATATGGGAACTTGACTACGGACATGAATTTAAGGTCCCTTTGTTGAAGTTCAAATGGGTCAATCTATCAGGAGGCGGGGTACAGGTAGACCCATAGTATGGAATGACAACAGTGGATCTGAACAGTCTTGGGTACATAGACGAACCATTCATCCTAGCCAATGATGTGGCGCAGGTTTTCTATGTGAAGGACATGTTTACCAAATCGAGAAAAAGATAAGATAAGGAAGAGAACACATCATACGATGAGCCAAAGCGCGACATAGTTCTTTCAGGAAAAAGAGACATCGTGGGAGTGGAGGCAAGACAGACATGTCCGAAGATTATGAAAAGTTTCATGAAATTCCTACCTTCGAAGTCAAGGCTGACCCAAGCACCCTGATAAACGATGAAGATTATCCATTGTTACGACGCAATAAGCAAAGGACACAAGCAACGAAAAAGTGAAGACTTTCTCTCCACAACTATTATGATGATGCCTCTAATCTGGAATATCCATGTACCGGACGAGTTTCTGTATGAAACCTTGATACTTCAAAAGAGATTGTACATTTTGTACATCAAGTGCATCTAGTTTTTGCCGTAACCCTCTCAACTTTTTAGCACATGCTATTTGGGTGCAATGATGATACCATGACAACTTTCAACCTTTTTAGTGTTCATTTGTAGTGCTTTTCATTTTCAGGGTCATATAGCTCAAAAAAATCAGTAAATGCATGAAAAATAACAAATGAAGTCAGAAAGGGTTGAAAATTGATGATGTGGCTTTGAATGGTGCGTTTTGAACACACAAAAAGTTTGGAGTTCAAATAAGTTCAAAAAAATGAAATCCCTTTGTAACAGACGAGTTTCCGTATGAAACCCTGATACTTCGAAAGAGATAGTCCATTTTGTACACGAAGTGCATCCAGTTTTTGCCGTAACCCTCTCAACTTTTTAGCACATGCTATTTGGGTGAAATGATGATACCATGCCAACTTTCAACCTTTCAGAGTTCATCTGAAGTGTTTTTCATTTCCAGGGTCATATAGCTCAAAAAAACAGTAAATGCATGAAAAATAACAAATAAAGTCAGAAAGGGTTGAAAATTGATGATGTGGCTTTGAATGGCGCATTTTGAACACACAAAAAGTCTGGAGTTCAAATAAGTTCAAAAAATGAAATTCCTTTGTAACAGACAAGTTTACGTATGAAACCCTGATACTTCAAAAGAGATTGTCCCTTTTGTACACGAAGTGCATCCAGTATTTGCCATAACCCTCTCAAATTTTTAGCACATGCTTTTGGGGTGAAATGATGATACCATGCCAACTTTCAACCTTTTCAGAGTTCATCTGAAGTGTTTTTCATTTTCAGGGTCATATAGCTCAAAAAAATCAGTAAATGCATGAAAAATAACAAATGAAGTCAGAAAGGGTTGAAAATTGATGATGTGGCTTTGAATGGTGCATTTTGAACACACAAAATGTCTGGAGTTCAAATAAGTTAAAACAATGAAATCCCTTTGTAACAGACGAGTTTCCGTATGAAACTCTGATACTTCCAAATAGATTGTCCATTTCGTACACGAAGTGCATCCAGTTTTTGTCGTAACCCTCTCAACATTTCAGCACAAGCTATTTGGGTGAAATGATGATAGCATGCCAACTTTCAACATTTTCGGAGTTCATCTAAAGTGCTTTTCAATTTCAGGGTCATTTATCTCAAAATAATCAGTAAATGCATGAAAAATAACAAATGAAGTCAGAAAGGGTTGAAAATTGATGATGTGGCTTTGAATGGTGCATTTTGAACACACAAAAAGTCTGGAGTTCAAATAAGTTCAAAAAAATCCCTTTGTAACAGATGAGTTTTTATCCGAAAACCTGATACTTCCACTACTAGGAAAAGGGTTGTTAGTGGTGCACCTGTTTTTGCTATTAATGGCGCACTACAGGTGCGCCACTATTACCACGCCACTAGTAACAAATACTAATGGTGCACCTCTAGTGCGCCATTATTATTGCAGGTACTAGTGGTGCACCTTGTAGTGCGCCATTACTATTGCTACAGGTGTGCCACTGGTAATTTTTTTTATAAATTTTTTTGATTTTTTTCTGAATTTTGAAGGCGGGAAAATAGTAGTGGCGAACTGTCTAACCCCCACTGTGCGCCGTTGCTATTTTTGAATTTTGAATTTGGATCTGGATCACGATTTTTTGCCCTTTTTTGCTCGTTTTTTTGCATGATATTTTTTCAAATTTTGTTCTCATTTTTGGATCTTGTACGTTCTTTTGCCGAAGAGGAGTTCGCCGGAGATGAGCTCGCCTACATCGCTAGAGAGGAGGAGGAGGTCACCGGAGAGGAGTTCATCGGAGAGGAGGAAGGAGAAACCATGAGGGGAGGGGAGGAGAGGAGGGAGGAGGGCTCATCGGAGAGGAGGGAGGAGGAGATCACCGGAGAGGAGGGAGGAGGAGCTCACCGG
>NC_041391.1:98522396-98547553 GCF_002162155.2 Triticum dicoccoides | reverse complement strand
AGGGAGGAGAAACCGTGAGGGGAGGGGAGGAGAGGAGAGGAGGGAAGAGGAGGTCGCCGAAGAGGAGGAGGAGGAGGTGGTCACCGGAGAGGAGGAGGGGAGTATGGTGGAGGAGAGGAGGGGAGTTGGAGTGGAGGATATGAGGAGATGGAGTGGAGGAGAGGTGGAGTGGAGGAGAAAAATGAAGAGGTAAGGAGGAGAGGACCCCACCCAGCCATATATACCGCATAGTAATGGCGCACCGTGGGCAGGTGTGCCATTACTATCTTTATTTATTTATTTATTTATTTTGAAGTTTGAAGGCGAGAAGATAGTAATGGCGCACCATGGGCAGGTGCGTCATTAATGAATTTGATTTTTTTTTTGAATTTTTTTGCCTCTCCAGATCTTGAAATCCCCGTAACTTTTTTCCTGTTAGGTTTTTGAGGATTCTAAAAATCTTCAATAGGGTTCCCCCGGTTGAATTCGGATATAACTTTTCGACTAGTTGATTTTTCATATAAAAAACGTGTTCATCAGAGTTCGTATGCAAAAGTTATGCCCATTTTACAAATTATCGAGAGATTTTGCAAAAAGTAGAAAATTCATGTTTGTATGCTAACAACTAGACCACATATCACATGGGAATCTTATTTTCTTTTGTTTTTTGACATTTCTATCATTTTCTTTTATTTATTTTGAAACTGAAAAGGCGATCCACCAGGGGGGGTGTTTGTGTGTGTGAGACATAGCAATGGTGCACCACACCTAGGTGCACCACTACTATGTAGCATAGTAGTGGCGCACCTAGGTGTGATGCGCCATTGCTATGTCTGGTGGGCTGGGGGGTGGACCAAAAAATAGCAATGGCGCACCACACCTAGGTGCGCCATTACTATGTAGCATTGCAGTGGCGCACCTAGGTGTGGTGCGCCATTGCTATGTCTGGTGGGGTAGGGCATGGACCCAAAAAAATAGCAATGGCGCACTGCTCATGTGGTGCACCATTAGTAGGAACATAGCAATGGCGCACCTTATTCTGGTGTGCCACTGTGATAACCCACAAGTGTAGGGGATCGCAACAGCTTTCGAGGGTGAAGTAGAACCCAAATTTATTGATTCGACACAAGGGGAGCCAAAGAATATTCTTGAGTATTAGCAGTTGAGTTGTCAATTCAACCACACCTGGATAACTTAGTATCTGCAGCAAAGTATTTAGTAGCAAGAGTGGTATGATAGTAATGGTAACAGTAGCAACAGAAAAGGTAAATGTTTTTGGGGTTTTGTAGTAGTTGTAATAGTAGCAACGGAAAAGTAAATAAGCGAAGAACAATATGTGAAAAGCTCGTAGGCAATGGATCAGTGATGGAGAATTATGCCGGATGCGATTCCTCATGCAATAGTTATAACATAGGGTGATATAGAACTAGCTCCAATTCATCAATGTAATGTAGGCATGTATTCCGTAAATAGTCATACGTGCTTATGGAAAAGAACTTGCATGACATCTTTTGTCCTACCCTCCCGTGGCAGCGGGGTCCTAGTGGAAACTAAGGGATATTAAGGCCTCCTTTTAATAGAGAACCGGACCAAAGCATTAACACATAGTGAATACATGAACTCCTCAAACTATGGTCATCACCGAGAAGTATCCCGATTATTGTCACTTTGGGGTTGTCGGATCATAACACATAATAGGTGACTATAGACTTGCAAGATAGGATCAAGAACACACATATATTCATGAAAACATAATAGGTTCAGATCTGAAATCATGGCACTCGGGCTCTAGTGACAAGCATTAAGCATAGCAAAGTCATAGCAACATCAATCTCAGAACATAGTGAATACTAAGGATCAAACCCTAACAAAACTAACTTGATTACATGGTAAATCTCATCCAACCCATCACCGTCCAGCAAGCCTACAATGGAATTACTCACGCACGGAAGTGAGCATCATGAAATTGGTGATGGAGGATGGTTGATGATGACGATGGCGACGAATCCCCCTCTCCGGAGCCCCAAACAGACTCCAGATCAGCCCTCCCGAGAGAGATTAGGGCTTGGCAGCGGCTCCGTGTCGTGAAACACGATGAAACTTTCTCTTTGATTTTTTTCTCCCCGAGACGGTATATATGGAGTTGGAGTTGAGGAGGGAGGAGGTCTGGGGGGCCCACGAGATAGGAGGGCGCGCCCCTAGGGGGGGCGCCCTTTTGTCTCGTGGATAACCCGTGGGCCCCCTGGCCTTGATTCTTTCACCAAAAATTCTTATTAATTCTGAAAGGTGCCTCCGTGGATTTCCAGGACATTCCGAGAACTTTTCTTTTCTACACATAAAACAACATCATGGTAGTTCTGCAGAAAACAATGTCAGTCCGGGTTAGTTTCATTCAAATCATGCATGTTAGAGTCCAAAACAAGGGCAAAAGTGTTTGGAAAAGTAGATACGTTGGATACGTATCAACTCCCCCATTCTTAAACTTTTGCTTGTCCTCAAGCAATTCAGTTGACAAACTGAAAGTGATAAAGAAAAACTTTTACAAACTCTGTTTGATCTTGTTGTTGTAAACATGAAAAGCCATCATTCAAGTTTCAACAAATATTATGAACTAACCATACTCACAATAACACATAGGTCTCACAATTACTCATATCAATAGCATAATCAGCTAGCGAGTCATAATAATAAAAGTCGGATGACAACACTTTCTCAAAATAATCATAACATGATATAACAAAATGGTATCTCGCTAGCCCTTTCTGAGATCGCAAAACATAACTGCAGAGCACCTTTAAAGATCAAGGACTGACTAAACATTGTAATAAATGGTAAAAGAGATCCAGTCAAGTCATATCCAATGTATAAATCAATAATAATGAATGCAAATGACAGTGTGCTCTCCAGCTGGTGCTTTAATAAGAAGGGTGATGACTGAACATAAAAGTAAATAGATAGGCCCTTCGCAGAGGGAAGCAGGGATTTGTAGAGGTGCCAGAGCTCGATTTTTAAATAGAGATTGAATAACATTTTGAGCGGCATACTTTCGCTGTCAACGCAACACCTATGAGATGGCTGTATCTTCCATACTACATGCATTATAGGCAGTTCCCAAACAGAATGGTAAAGGTTTATACTCCCCCAACCACCAACAAGCATCAATCCATGGCTTGCTCGAAACAACAAGTGCCTCCAACATACAACATCCCTGGGGGAGTTTTGTTTATTTATTTTGATTTGCTTTGATCTTTTTGGATCATGGGACTGGGCATCCCGGTTACCGGCCCTTTCTCGTGAATGAGGAGCGGAGTCCACTTCTCTGAGAATAACACACCCAGCATGGAAGATATAGATAGCCCTAGTTGTAACATGAGCTGCTCGAGCATGCAAAACAGAATTTCATTTGAAGGTTTGGAGTTTGGCACATACAAATTTACTTGGAACGGCAGGTAGATACCGCATATAGGAAGGTATAGTGGACTCATATGGAACAACTTTGGGGTTTAAGGAGTTTGGATGCACAAGCAGTATTCCCGCTTAGTACAGGTGAAGGCTAGCAAAAGACTGGGAAGCGACCAACTGAGAGAGCGACAACAGTCATAAGCATGCATTAAAATTAATTCATACGGGATACAAGCATGAGTAGGATATAATCCACCATGAACATAAATATTGTGAAGGCTATGTTGATTTGATTCAACTACATGCATGAACATGTGCCAAGTCGAGTCACTCAATTCATTCAAAGGAGGATACCATCCCATCATATCACATCATAATCATTCTAATAGCATGTTGGAACGCAAGGTAAACCATTATGACTCATAGCTAATCAAGCATGGCACAAGCAACTATAATCTCTAAGTGTCATTGCAAATATGTTTACTTCATAATAGCTGACTCAGGAACGATGAATCATCATATTTACAAAAACAAGAGAGGTCGAGTTCATACCATCTTTTCTCATCCCAATAAGTCCATCATATATCATCATTATTGCCTTTCACTCGCACGACCGAACGAAGTGTATAATAATAAGAGTGTACATGCATTGGACTAAGCTGGAATCTGCAAGCATTCAACTCAAGAGAGAAGACAAGTAATATGGGCTCTAAATATAAACAATCAATCATGCATATGAGAGCCACTAAGCATTTTCAATATGGTCTTCTCGACCCCCAGAAGAAAGAAAAGAAAATAAAACTATTTACACGGGAAAGCTCCCAACAAGTAAAAGAAGAACGAGAAATCTTTTTGGGTTTGCATTTTAATTTCTACTACAAGCAAGGAAATGAAACTAACTAATTTTTTTGGTTTTTCTTAAGGTTTATCAAACACACAAGAAGAAAACTAGAAAAGGAGATTTAAACTAACATGGATAATACAATGAAAGAGTATGAGCACCGACGACTAGTGTGTGAACATGAATATAAAGTCGGTGAGAAATACGTACTCCCCCAAGCTTAGGCTTTTGGCCTAAGTTGGTTTAATACCAAGGACCGCCACTACTCTCTCCGGTGTAATGAGAGGTGTAATCAGGATACCACTGGTTGGTCATCTCCGGATCCCACTGGACAGATGATGCACGATAGGGGTCCAGCTCAGGTTCCGGTTCAGGTTCAGGTTCTGGAGTAAAAGCTTGAGCTCGATGATTGTTTACCGCCTCCGGTGTGACAAGAAATTTTTTTGCAAGCAAATCAAACAACAGAGGTGCAGGCATAAGTGGAGGGGAGTCACCAGGGGCCCACGAGATAGGGGGCGCGCCCTACAGGGGGGGCGCCCTCCTCTCTCGTGGCATGGTGCTTGGCCCTCCTGCAGTGTCTTCAGTGCCTAAAATCCTCAAATATTCCATAAAAAATCATACTAAGTTTGCAGGGCATTTGGAGCACTTCTATTTTCGGACTATTTTTTATTGCACGAATAAATCAGAAAACAGAAAGATAATACTATTTTTTCTTTATTTATTCTAAATAACAGAAAGTAAAAGGAGGGTACAGAAGGTTGTGCCTTCTAGTTTCATCCATCTCATGATCATCAAAATGAATCCACTAACAAGGTTGATCAAGTCTTGTTAACAAACTCATTCCGAATAACACGGAATCAGCGAAATTTCGAATAACACTAAGTTACCTCAACGGGGATATGAAAATCCCCAACAATAAGAATATCATACTTTTTCTTGACGGTAGGGAGAGGAAATTCAAAACCTCCAAAAATGATAGTTGGAACTTTTTCAATAGAATTGATGCTATGAACTTGAGATTGTTTCCTCGGAAAGTGTACCGTATGCTCATTACCATTAACATGAAAAGTGACATTGCCTTTGTTGCAATCAATAACAGCCCCTGCAGTATTAAGAAAAGGTCTACCAAGGATAATAGACATACTATCATCCTCGGGAATATCAAGAATAACAAAGTCCGTTAAAATAGTGACATTTGCAACCACAACAGGCACATCCTCACAAATACCGACAGGTATAGCAGTTGATTTATCAACCATTTGCAAAGATATTTCAGTTTGTCAACTTATTCAATTCAAGTCTACGATATAAAGAGAGAGGCATAACACTAACACCAGCTCCAAGATCACATAAAGCAGTTCTAACATAATTTCTTTTAATAGAGCATGGTATAGTTGGTACACCCGGATCTCCAAGTTTCTTTGGTATTCCACCCTTAAAAGTGTAATTAGCAAGCATGGTGGAAATTTCAGCTTCCGGTATCTTCCTTTTATTTGTGATGATATCCTTCATATACTTAGCATAAGGATTTACTTTAAGCATATCAGTTAAGCGCATACGTAAGAAAATAGGTCTAATCATTTCAGCAAAGCGCTTAAAATCCTCATCATCCTTTGACTTGGATGGTTTAGATGGAAAGGGAATGGGTTTCTGAACCCATGGTTCTCTTTCTTTACCGTGCTTCCTAGCAACAAAATCTCTGTTATCATAACGTTGATTCTTTGATAGTGGGTTATCAAGATCAATAGTAGGTTCAATCTCTACATCATTATCTTTGCTAGGTTGAGCATCAACATGAACATTATCATTAACATTATTACTAGGTTCATGTTCATCTCCTAATTGTGTTTCAGCATCAGAAATAGAACTATCATTGGGATTCTCAGGTGTTTCTACATTAGGTTCACTAGAAGTTTGCAAAGTCCTATCATTCTTCTTTTTCTTCTTCTTAGAAGAACTAGGAACATCTAGATTATTATTCTGAGAATCTTGTTCAATTATTTTAGGGTGGTCTTCAGGATACAAAGGTTCCTGAGTCATTCTACAAGTTCTAGTAGCCACTCTAATAGCAAAGTCATTTTTATTATTCAATTCATCAAGCAAATCATTTTGAGCTTTGAGTACTTGCTCAGCTTGAGTAGCAACCATAGAAGCATATTTGCTAACATGGTGAAGTTCATCTTTAACTCTAGCCAGATTATCACCTACGTGTCCTATCTCGAAAGCATTATTCTCTAACTCTCTACCAACATAAGCATTAAAACTTTCTTGTCTAGCCATAAAGTCATCAAATTCATCTAAGCATGGGATATGAAACTTAGTAGAGGGTATTTCAACTTTATAGTATCTATAAAGAGAATTTACCTTCACTACCTGTGTCGGGTTATCAAGACAATGTAGTTCTTCAGGAGGTATATTTAGACCATGTATTTCTTCAATAGGAGGTAAATTCTTAACATCTTCAGCTTTAATACCTTTTTCTTTCATTGATTTCTTTGCCTCTTGCATATCTTCAGGGCTGAGAAATAAAACACCTCTATTCTTTGGAGTGGGTTTAGGAATAGGCTCAGGAGTTGGCTCAATTGGTTCAGGAATTACTTCAGGAACTGGCTCAGGAAGAGTCCAAATATTTTCATTAGTCAACATATTATTCAATAGTATTTCAGCTTCGTCGACTGTTCTTTCCCTGAAAACATAACCAGCACAACTATCCAAGTGGTCCTTGGAAGCATCGGTCAGTCCATTATAAAAGATATCAAGTATTTCATTTTTCTTAAGATGATGATCAGGCAAAGCATAAAGAAACCGGAGAAGCCTCCCCCAAGCTTGTGGGAGACTCTCTTCTTTGGTTTGCACAAAATTATATATTTCCCGCAAGGCAGCTTGTTTCTTATGAGCAGGGAAATATTTAGCAGAGAAGTAATAAATCATATCCTGGGGACTACGTACACAACCAGGAGCAAGAGAATTATACCAAGTCTTAGCATCACCCTTTAATGAGAACGGAAATATCTGAAGGATATATAAATAGAGAGACTTCTCATCATGAGTAAATAGGGTGTCTATATCATTCAGCTTGGTAAGATGTGCCACAACAGTTTCAGATTCAAGGCCAGAAAAAGGATCAGATTCAACTAAAGTAATAATATCTGGATCAACAGAGAATTCATAATCCTTATCAGTAACACAGATAGGTGAAGTAGCAAAAGTAGGACCGGGTTTCATTCTAGCATTAACAGACTGCTGCTTCCATTTAGCTAATAATTTCTTAAGATCATTTCAATCATTGCAAGCAAGAATAGCTTCAGTAGCTTCTTTGTTCATAACATAACCCTTACGAACAACAGGTAATACATAATCATTGGGGGAATGTTCATCATCACTATCATCAATAATAGGTTCTTCAGTATTTTCATTCCCCCTAACTCTAGCAAGTTGTTCATCAAGAAATTCACCTAATGGCAAAGTCGTATAGCGCACAGAAGTAGTTTCATCATCAGTATCATGCAAAGCAGAAGTGGCATCATCGATAACATGCGACGTATCAGAATTCATAGCAGTAGCAGGTTTAGGTGTCGCAAGCTTACTAATAACAGAAGGAGAATCTAGTGCAGAGGTAGATGGCAGTTCCTTACCTCCCCTCGTAGTTGAGGGTAAAATCTTAGTCTTAGCGTCTTTCAAGTTCTTCATAGTGATCAACAGATATAAATCCCAGGTGACTCAGAGAATAGAGCTATGCTCCCCGGTAATGGCGATAGAAATTAGTCTTGATAACCCACAAGTGTAGGGGATCGCAACAGCTTTCGAGGGTGAAGTACAACCCAAATTTATTGATTCAACACAAGGGGAGCCAAAGAATATTCTTGCATATTAGCAGTTGAGTTTTCAATTCAACCACACCTGGATAACTTAGTATCTTCAGCAAAGTATTTAGTAGCAAGAGTGGTATGATAGTAATGGTAACAGTAGCAACAGAAAAGGTAAATGTTTTTGGGGTTTTGTAGTAGTTGTAACAGTAGCAACGGAAAAGTAAATAGGCGAAGAACAATATGTGAAAAGCTCGTAGGCATTGGATCAGTGATGGATAATTATGCCGGATGCGATTCCTCATGCAATAGTTATAACATAGGGTGATATAGAACTAGCTCCAATTCATCAATGTAATGTAGGCATGTATTCCGTAAATAGTCATACGTGCTTATGGAAAAGAACTTGCATGACATCTTTTGTCCTACCCTCCCGTGGCAGCGGGTCCTAGTGGAAACTAAGGGATATTAAGGCCTCATTTTAATAGAGAACTGGACCAAAGCATTAACACATAGTGAATACATGAACTCCTCAAACTACGGTCATCACCGAGAAGTATCCCGATTATTGTCAGTTCAGGGTTGTCGGATAATAACACATAATAGATGACTATAGACTTGCAAGATAGGATCAAGAACACACATATATTCATGAAAACACAATAGCTTCAGATCTGAAATCATGGCACTCGGGCCCTAATGACAAGCATTAAGCATAGCAAAGTCATAGCAACATCAATCTCAGAACATAGTGAATACTAGGGATCAAGCCCTAACAAAACTAACTTGATTACATGGTAAATCTCATCCAACCCATCACCGTCCAGCAAGCATACGATGGAATTACTCATGCACGGCGGTGAGCATCATGAAATTGGTGATGGAGGATGGTTGATGATGACGACGGCGACGAATCCCCCTCTCCGGAGCCCCGAACGGACTCCAGATCAGCCCTCCCCAGAGAGATTATGGCTTGGCGGCGGCTCCATGTCGTGAAACGCGATGAAACTTTCTCTTTGATTTTTTTCTCCCCGAGACGGTATATATGGAGTTGGAGTTGAGGACGGAGGAGGTCCGGGGGGCCCACGAGATAGGAGGGCGCACCCCTAGGGGGCGCCCCCTGTCTGGTGGACAGCTCGTGGGCCCCCTGGCCTTGATTCTTTCGCCAAAAATTCTTATTAATTCTGAAAAGTGCATCTGTGGATTTCCAGGACATTCCGAGAACTTTTCTTTTCTACACATAAAACAACATCATGGTAGTTCTGCTGAAAACAGCGTCAGTCCGGGTTAGTTTCATTCAAATCATGCAAGTTAGAGTCCAAAAGAAGGGCAAAAGTGTTTGGAAAAGTAGATTCGTTGGAGACGTATCACACTGCTATATAGCAGTGGCACACCACATACATGGTGCGCCATTAATGTCCATATTAGCTATTGCTGTTTTTGTAGTAGTGTTCGAAAGAGATTGTCCATTTTGTACACTAAGTGCGTCCAGTTTTTTCCGTAACCCTCTCAACTTTTTACCACATGCTATGTGGGTGAAATGACGAAACCATGTCAATTTTCAACCTCTTCAGAGTTCACCTGAAGTGCTTTTCAATTTCAGGGTCATTTAGCTCAAAGAATGAACTAATATAAAAAGAATGATCTGGAAAACTTTTATGAAACTCTAATAGCAAAAATAATAAACTAAAAGAATGAACTAGAAAATTTTAATGAAACTCTAATAGAAAAAAGAATGAACTAGTAAATTTAATGAAACCCTAATAGCAAAAGGAATCAACTAAAAAGCTTTTATAAACCTCTAGTATTATTGAAACTAAAATTATATAAAATTTATGCAACTAAAATTATCAAAGTATTTTCTGTTCAAAACATTATAAACAAAAAGAATTTTCATAAAATAAATAAATAAAGCAAAAAAGAAAATAAAATAAATAAGTAGAAACAAAATAAAATAAATAAGTAGAAACAAAATAAACTTTAATAAATAAGTAGAAACAAAATAAAACAAAATAAACTTTAATAAAATAAATAAGTAGAAACAAAATAAAATAAAATAAAATAAATAAACTTTAACAAAATAAAGTTTAATAAAGAAAAATAAATAAACTTTAATAAAATAAATAAAAATAGTAATAGTAAGTATTTTCTTGTATGTAGAAACAAAAGAAAATAAATAAAGCAAAAAGGAAAACAATAAAATAAAAAAAGCCACCTACAGGGCCACCACCGCCTGCATACGACTAGAAACCCAACTAGTATGTCGGGCCAGGATGCAGGCCCGTGGCGGGCCTAGTAGGCCCACACGCATAGCAGTGTCATATTAGGCCTGTATGCCTGTAGTTCAGAGGATTTGAAAGGGGAGGCACATCCACTCTTATAAACTGGTGCGCAAGCCCCTCAGCTAGCAAGGTGGGACTAAACATCCACCGTGGCTATGCGAGTCGCTGGCTATTGGTCCCGGTTGGTGGCTCAAACCGGGACCAATGCCCCCCTTTGGTCCCGGTTTGTGGCACCAACTGGGACCAATGCCCCCTTTTAGTCCCGGTTGGTGCCACAAACTAGGACCAAAGGCCTCTGCTTCCCGCCCTTTGGGCTGCTGAAAAGAGACCTTTGGTCCCGGTTGGTGGCACCAACCGGGACTAAAGGGGGGTATTGGTCCCAGTTGGAGCCACGAACCGGGACCAATGCTCTGTCTATATAAACAACACTTGTGAAATTTTTGTTTCAGTTCTTCGATCCCTCCGAACACCGCCCGACTTCCCCTCTACCTCAGCATCGCCGCACACCGCCCCTGCCCCGATGCCGTTGTCGGGCCGCCCAACGCCGCCCCGACGTCATCGTTGCGCACCACCCCGCGTCGTCGCTGCACGCCACCTCACGCCGTCATCGTCCCGCGATGCGCGCTCTGACGTCGTCGCCGCCCGTGCCACTCCTGCCTCGACGCCGTCGCCCGCCGCCCCATGCTGTGGTGCGGCGGCTTTCTATGATGTTTTTTTGTTCATATGATGTCCATATGATTTTTTTGTTTATATGATCATATGATGTTTTTTTGTGCATATGATGTTTTTTTCATATATGTATTAATTTTTTTATTTAGGTTGTTAGTAGATATCGATTTTAGGTAGTGCATTTTAGGTTAGTGTAGAGGAAAAAGTTAAATAAGGAAAGTAAGAAAAGAGGAATAAGGAAGAAGGAAGAAGAAGAAGAAAAAGAAGGAGAGGAAAAAGGAAAATAAGAAGAGGAAGAAGGAGAAGAAGAGGAGAGGAAGAAGAGGAGAAATACATAATAAGAGGAAAAAAGAAGAAGAAAGGAGGAGAAGAAGAAAGGAATAGAGGAGAAGAAGAAATTTATTCTTCTCCTCTATTCCTTTCTTCTTCTCCTCTTTTTTTCTTCTTTTTTCTTCGATCTTCTCCCCTATTCCTTTCTTCTTCTCCTCTTTTTTTCTTTTTCTTCCTCTTCTTATTTTTATCGGGTATGTCATTGTCGATATACCCCCTCCCTGATAACTTCGACATGAGGGGGGAGGGGGTCGATATACCCCCTCCCTGATAACTTCGACATGAGGGGGGAGGGGTCACCAAGGGTTCGAGGGGCGAGGGTCGGGGACTATGGTAGAGGGTCGAGGGTCACCGAGGGTGTCGGTGTCATAACCGGCGGATCTTGGGTAGGGGATCCCGAACTGTGCATCTAAGGCTAATGGTAACAGGACACGGGGGACACAATGTTTACCCAGGTTTGGGCCCTCTCTATGGAGGTAATACCCTACTTCCTGCTTGATTGATCTTGATGAATATGAGTATTACAAGAGTTCATCTACCACGAGATTGTAATGGCTAAACCCTAGAAGTCTAGCCTATGAGGTTATGATGGTTGTAGCTTAACCCTAGAAGTCTAAACCCTCCGGTTTATATAGACACCGGGGGGGCTAGGGTTGTATAAGCTCGGTTACAGATAAAGGAATCAACATATCCAAATTGCCAAGTTTGCCCTCCACGCAAAGGAGAGTCCCATCCGGACACAGGACGAAGTCTTCTATCTTGTATCTTACAAGTCCAACAGTCCGGCCAAAGTATATAGTTCGGCTGTCCGAGGACCCCTTAGTCCAGGACTCCCTTAGTAGCCCCTGAACCAGGCTTCAATGACGATGATTCCGGTGCGCAGATTGTCTTCGGCATTGCAAGGCGGGTTCCTTCTCCGAATACTTCAAAGTAAATTCCGAAGACAAGAATCATGTCCGGCTGTGCAAAACAAATACCACACACAATCGTAGAGAGTATAATATTTCACGAGTCCAATCCGCTGACATTTTTTTGTAGCGTGATATCACGCCACTGCCCGGTCATTATTCGAACCGTTTTTTAGCCTGCCGCTCCGTATTTCGAGGTGCGGCTTCATTGGACCGTCTTGTCAAAGAAGAGATCATGTCCCCTTATCACGAGATTCTCATCAATACGGGCATGGGTAACTGATGTCTACTACACAACCTTCTTCTTGTAGACGTTGTTGGGCCTGCAAGTGCACAGGTTTGTAGGACAGTAGCAAATTTCCCTCAAGTGGATGACCTAAGGTTTATCAATCCGTAGGAGCCGTAGGATGAAGATGGTCTCTCTCAAGCAACCCTGTAACCAAATAACAAAGAGTCTCTTGCGTCCCCAACACACCCAATACAATGGTAAATTGTATAGGTGCACTAGTTCGGCGAAGAGATGAAGATACAAGTGCAAAATAGATAGTAGATGTAGGTTTTTGTAATCTGAAATAATAAAAACAGCAAGGTAACAAGTGGTAAAAGTGAGCGTAAACGGTATTGCAATGATAGGAAACAAGGCCTAGGGTTCATACTTTCACTAGTGCAACTTCTCCCAACAATAATAACATAGATAGAACATATGACAAGCCCTCAACATGCAACAAAGAGTCACTCGAAAGCCACTAATAGCGGAGAACAAACGTAGAGATTATGGTAGGGTACGAAACCACCTCAAAGTTATTCTTTTGGATCGATCTATAAAAGAGTTCGTACTAGAATAACACCTTAAGACACAAATCAACCAAAACCCTAATGTCACCTAGATACTCCATTGTCACCTCAAGTATCCGTGGGCATGATTATATGATATGCATCACACAATCTCAGATCCATCCAACCAACATAAAAGTACCTCAAAGAGTGCCCCAAAGCTACTACCGGAGAGTCAAGAACGTGTGCCAACCCCTATGCACAGGTTCCCAAAGTCACGAAACCCGCAAGTTGATCACCAAAACATACATCAAGTGGATCAATAGAATAACCCATTGTCACCACGGTAATCCCACGCAAGACATACATCAGGTGTTCTCATAAAAGACTCAATCCGATAAAATAACTTCAAAGGGGAAACTCAATTCATCACAAGAGAGTAGAGGGGAAGAAACATCATAAGATCCAACTACAATAGCAAAGCTCAGGATATATCAAGATCGTGCCATAGAGGAACATGAGAGAGAACACGAGAGAGAGAGATCAAACACATAGCTACTGGTACATACCCTCAGCCCCGAGGGTGAAGTACTCCCTCCTCGTCATGGATAGCGCCGGGATGATGAAGATGGCCTCCGGTGATGGGATCCCCTCTAGCGGGGTGCCGGAACAGGGTCCCGATTGGTTTTTGGTGGCTAAAGAGGCTTGCGGCGGCGGAACTCCCGATCTATCTTCTGTTCTGGAAGTTTTAGGGTACGTGAGTATATATGGGTGCAGGGGGTACGTCGGTGGAGCTACGGGGGGCCCACGAGGCAGGGGGCGCGCCCTCCACCCTCGTGGCCAGCCCGTATCTCCCCTGACGTGCACTCCAAGTTCCCTGGGTTGCTTTCCTTCCAAAAATAACTTCTCCAGTTGATTTCGTTCCGTTTTAACTCCGTCTGATATTCCTTTTCCTCGAAACACTGAAATAGGCATAAAACAGCAAATCTGGGCTGGGCCTCCGGTTAATAGGTTAGTCCCAAAAATAATATAAAAGTGGATAATAAAGCCCAATATTGCCTAAAACAGTAGATAAAGTAGCATGGAGCAATCAAAACTTATAGATACGTTGGAGACGTATCAGTAACCTAACCGTGTCATCTGCACGATGCTTGGGGAATGGATGGGTTTTAAGGCGAGCAGGGAGGCGCATGACTTTTACTACCTTTATAAAGGGATAAGGATTCATCCTTGTTCACCCACGCCTTCTCCTTCCTCTACCCATCCATTCTCATGCTCCAACACCCAAGCTCTAGCTTTCTCCGCCCAAAAAAAAGCACTCCAGCCATGTCCGGATCCGAAGCTGGAGGCAACTAGATGGCCTCCTCTGGCAAGAAGAAGGACATCAAGGAGCTCCGGGAGGAAGGGTACCTGGCCAAGGATATCGCTCATCGCCTTCCGGTCAAGGGACAAATCGTCCCCACCCCGGAGCCCCAGGAAAGGGTGGTGTTTCTCACGCACTTCGTCCGTGGGCTGGGATTCCCTCTCAACCCGTTTGTCCGTGGACAGATGTTTTACTATGGGCTGGACTTCCATGATTTGGCCCCCAACTCTATCCTAAATATCTCGGCATTTATTGTCGTGTGCGAGGCCTTTCTCTACATTCCACCTCACTTTAGCCTATGGCTGAAGACCTTCAATGTGAAGCCGAAGGTGGTGAGCGGCTTACAAGCAGAGTGCGGAGGCGCCATGGTGGGCAAAATGCCCAACGTCACCTGGCTCGAAGGCTCCTTTGTGGAGAAGGTGAAGGGGTGGCAATCGGGGTGGTTCTACATCACCGAGCGGCGCGAGACCAATTGGGTGGCGGCCACCGAATTCCGTTCCGGAGTCCCGATGCGGCTCACCTCCTGGCAAGAGAAGGGCCTGTCCTGGGGCTCTCCGGATGAGCTGACGGTGCTCCAGACGCGTGTCCAGAGCATGATTACTAAGAAAGTCAAGCTTGTCAACGTGATCCACGTCATGCGCGTCCGCCGGATTCTTTCGTGCCAACGCCAAACTTGCTATCTGTGGGAGTTTGATCCGGCCAAGCACCAGACCCTACTAGAGCTCTTTGGCACGACGCACAAAGAAATCTGGAAAGTGCTCTTCAAGGCAAACGAGGTGCCACCAGCCACAGACGAGGAGCGTGGGCACGACCTAACTCACCCAACTAATCCACTAAGTTCTCTCATGTTTTCAAGGTATACCCTTTATCAGCATATTTTGAGGAAGGTATCTAAGTCTCCCTATCGATTATTTCAGTCCTGGATAGCGATAGCGAGGCGGATTAACTGTCCGGCTCCATTACCCGAAGACCAAGAAACCCCACTTCTAACGAAGATCTTGTTTTCGGCGCCTTGTGAGGTGCCGGAAAAGAAGGCCAAGAAGACGGCCATGGGGACCAGAGATGGTCTCCGTCGCAAGGGCGCTTCAGACGCGATGTCCGAAGACGTCGAGGATCACTCCTCCATCGCCGGAGACGATGAGGAGGAGGAAGAAGAATAAGAGGAGATCTATTCCCCCCTGTTGGGGGAAGAAAGAAAAGGGCGGCCTCCACACACGGGGAGGCCGAGGCGTCCAATAAGGGGAAGACTTCCCTTTTGGACAACTCCGCGGCGGCCACCAACATCGGCGGGGAGTGGGAGCCCAGGGTCAAGCCCCTGGCCAAACCGTAAGTACCCGGACACAGTAATATATCTGACCTTTTTACTTTATTGCTTTTAATAGTCCGGATCGCGTACTTGTAGTCCGGCACAGTCCAACATCGATCTATCCTCCTCTTCGGAGGGATCGCTGGACCCCGTCGGTGATGAACAGCGAGTCCCTTCTGACGGCCTCCTCCCCCAAGGCCGCGGACAACACCGAGGTGTTGTCTCAAAGGATCCAAGGCGAGTGAGAGGATCAGGAGGCCGTCCCGGTGGTGCCAGAGGGCAAAACCCCGGTTGCCGAACACATGGGGGGACAGACCCCTATGGACACTGACGATGGGGGCCGTATCTAATTCGGCCCCCAGCCGAATACAGCTTCCGAGACCCAAGTGGCTCCAGATTCAGGCAGGCCACCTCTTTCGAACAGGGGGGTGAAACAACTCCACTGGTGACCTCTATCCATCTAGAGGCACCAGATAGATTACTGGAAGCGCTGCAAGGCGCTTCCATTGTGGAAGGACACCGTACTCTTATGAGTACGGTGATTGAGAAGGTCCAGTCCGCCAAAAGCGGACTGACCGAAGCCTGCACTAGCCTTCTAACAGGCTTGGAGGTAAATAATATAATTGTAAAAGAATATCACAGTGTAGACAATAGCCCCTTATGCTCTGTTTGGTGTTCGAAAAGAAAAGCCGAACAGAGGATCAAAATAATTTCCGCAGGAGTCTAACATAAGATGTCTATGTGAGTAAGTAGGCATCGCTGTTGGTTGTTGCCGCTCATACTGCAGAGGTCTCCGGACTAAAGAAGAATCTGGAGTAGGCTGAGGAAGAGCTCGGCCTCGTGAAGAAGCAGCTGGAAGAAAGCAAAGGTATGTAGTAACCTGCATGTATATTTAGGAATGGTTCGTGCTGACTAAAGTGTCATGAACTTTATTAGGGGCCACGACCGAGGTGGCATCCCTCAAGATGGCGTTAGCTGAGGCTGAAGAAAGCAAAGCGGCCGAGAAGCAGGAGGCCCGGGTCAGCGAGGTCCAGCAAGAGCTCCAGGACGCCATCAAGAAGTACGAGTCCTTGGAGCATGATTCTAAGACTCAAGAGTCCGAACTTGCCAAGGCCCGCCAAAGCGCACAAGATGCCCGAACTTGCCAAGGCCCGCCAAAGCGCACAAGATGCCTGAGCTGAAGCCCAGAGCGCCCTCCAGGAAATCCAGGCAGCCAAGAAGATCGCGGCGGGTAAGGCTTTTATTATGCAAAGCAAGTATGTGAAGGAAATGTTCCTTCTACTTACCCGAATTTGGAACTCTCTAGGAGCGTTTGCGGATCTGCCGCGCAGCATATCAGATGCTGCAGAGTTCTATCGAGCCGAAGAAAGGAGCTCTACGGAGAAGTTGTTCTGGTCTCAATACCTTGGACCAGAACATCCCGTGCCCTTTAGCGACCAGCTGAAATAGTTGGTCGAGCTGCACAAGGCGGCCGAACTAGCCATGAAGGACCTAATAGTCCGGCTATGGCCTGCCGAGCCCATGCCCAGCAGCTACTTCGGACTCGTGAAGCGGCTTGTGAGTGCCTGCCCACGGCTTGAAGTTATAAAGCGGTCGGTCTGCATTGAAGGTGCGCGGATGGCCTTTGCCCACGCCAAGATGCACTCGGCGAAGATGGATGCCAAGAAGCTGATGACCGAGGGGCCGCCTAAGGGCAAGGAGCACCGCCGACCCGAGCTATATTTTGATAGTGTCCTGGAGGGATCACGCCTTGCCGTGGAGAAATGTGCCAAGGATATCATATTCCCATGAATACATTCATGTTATCCTGTCCTATAATATGAAACAAGATCTTTATGTAATATAATGCTTGTTTGTTTTAAAATTTTACCTTCTGTGCGGCCGTTTATGAAATCTGAGAGTTGGCCAGTCGTTGGCTTGGGCCCCCACGTAGATAGTACGGGGGTGTTCGGGATAAATATAAACACTCTTTACTCCAAATTTTGGTCCTTAAAGGAGGTGTTTAACGCAACGAACAAGGCAATTAGACTATACGGCTTTATCACGCTCACTTAGCCATAGGAGTTTGACATTGAAAATTTTGGCAAAGCCCCTGCTATTCGAAAGGCCGAAGTTGGGGCGCTATACTCGCCTAATAGGATAAAAAATGATTCCTCACATAAAGAGGAAAAATCTCTAAGGATTTGAAAACCTCTCGAACAGCTGACCAACTCTCGCCGCATCATGATAGTCAGTTTTCAGCTTTCTCTCCTGAGGTGCTCGTTCGGAAGAACCGGGACACAATCGCAGTAGTTCTCCCTTTACTACCCTAGCCGATATAGCTGAACGTAAGGTAGTAAGCACAGGAGCCGGACAACCCAACTATTGACCAAAGACATGATTTGGAGCCAATGCATATAATGCTATAAGTTCGGGGTGCCGAACTGTACTATAAAAGTGTTCAGATTTTATTGCCATATTGCAGGGCGTAATGAAGCACCTAGCGAAGTAATACGTACCAGAGTGTACGGGTGCAATTGATAAAAAAAGACAAGGAAAAAATCAAGTAATAAGCTGACGCTGCAAATATTTAGCCACAAATTATTTTCCATTGTAATTTGATTAATACGTCGAGGTGTATTTGTACAACTAATGCGATAAGCAAAGAAGGCTATTGAACATGCCATGACCAAGGGTGAGCTGCGTGCGGGTATTCAAAACAGGTATAACGATTGTTAGCAGAGACCACCTGGGGGTTCCCTTGTTCGTCAAAGCTCCTTGCCTCCTTGGTTAATCCGTCTCGTGATGGGTCCGTTGATCAGGCATCTGTAGCTCTGTCCAGTCATTTATGAAATCCACTAGTGCCTGAGACTTTATGGCTGTGTGAGGCATATACTTAAAACCATGAGGTCCAAGCTCAATGGCCCACTTGGCTATCCGACATGTGGCTGAATAATATCCCCTAAGGTATGACCCAAAAAATAGTGCTTGAGCTTTCGACTGGCCATGAACACCCCATATACAAGTTTCTGCCAGTGCGGATACCTCTGCTTGGACTCAATAAGCACCTCACTGATGTAGTAAACTGGCCTTTGAACCAGATATTCTTTGCCTAACTCCTTCCGTTCCACCACAATAGCTACACTAACAGCACGGGCATTAGCAGCCACATACAACAACAACGGCTCCTTCTCAATAGGAGCAGCAAGAATGGGCGGCTCAGCCAACTATTTCTTCAAGTCCTCAAATGCTTCATTAGTGGCATCACTCCAGACAAGATTATCAGTCTTTTTCATCATCTGGTACAGAGGGATAGCCTTCTCTCCCAACCGACTTATGAACCGGCCTACAGCCGCAATATGACCCGCCAGACGTTGAACATCATTGATACATGCCGGCTTAGCCAAAGAAGTGATGGCTTTGATCTTCTCCGGGTTAGCTTCAATGCCTCTGTTAGAAACTAGAAAACCCAAAAGTTTGTCTGCCGGCACACCAAAAACGCATTTGGTCGGCTTAAGCACCATCTTATAAACCTGGAGATTATCAAAGGTCTCCTTCAAATCATCTACCAAAGTTTCCTTCTTTCTGGATTTTACCACAATATCATCCATATAAGCATGAACATTGCACCCAATCTGATTATGAAGACAATTCTGCACACATCGCTGATAAGTCGCATGGGCACTCTTAAGCCCAAAAGGCATAGACACATAATAGAAGGCTCCAAAGGGAGTGATAAAAGTTGTCTACTCCTGGTCCATAACTGCCATCTTGATCTGATGATGACCAGAATAAGCATCCAAAAAACTCAAACGCTCACAACCTGTCGTAGCATCAATAATTTGATCAATACGAGGGAGAGCAAAAGGATCAGCCGGGCAAGCTTTGTTTAAATCTATGTAATCCACACACATACGCCAAGTGTCGTTCTCCTTAAGTACCAGCATCGGGTTAGCCAGCCACTCAGGATGAAAAACTACAACAATGAACCCGGCCGCCAAGAGCTGGGCCACTTCTTCACCAATGGCCTTTCACCTCTCTTCATTGAAACGACAGAGAAACTGCTTCACCGGCTTAAACTTTGGATCAATATTAAGACTGTGCTCAACATGTTCCATCGGTACACCCGACATGTCAGAAGGCTTCCATGCAAAGACGTCCATGTTCTCACGGATGAACTTGATGAGCGCGCTTTCCTATTTCGGATCCAGATTAGTGTTGATGTTGAACTGCTTAGATGAATCGCCAAGAACGAAGTCAACTAGCTTGGTGTCATCCGCCGATTTAAACTTCAATCCCAAGTCATGCTCCGTAGTTGGCTTTTTCAAAGACATCATATCTGTCGGGTCAACATTGTCTTTATAAAACTTCAATTCCTCCATTGCGCAGACAGACTCCATGTAAGTAGCGTCACCTTCTTCACACTCCAGGGCTATCTTTTGGCTTCCATGGACCATGATGGTTCCCTTGTAACCCGGCATTTTTAGCTGCAGATAGACATAACAAGGCCGCGCCATGAATTTGGCATAAGTCGGCCGTCCAAACAGGGCATGATAAGGGCTTTTGATCTTCACCACTTCAAAGGTAAATGTCTTAGACCTAGAATCATGTTCATCCCCAAATGCAACTTCTAGAGCTATCTTTCCAACCAGATAAGCCGATTTTTCCAGGCACCACACCATGAAAAATAGTGTTTGACGGCTTAAGATTTTTATCAATCAACCCCATGCAACGGAAGGTTTCATAATAAAGGACATTGATGCTACTACCTCCGTCCATGAGTACTTTAGTGAATTTATATCCTCCAACCTGAGCCGCCGCCACCAAAGCTAGGTGACCTAGATTATCGACCCGAGGTGGGTGATCCTCACGACTCCACACAATAGGCTGCTCAGACCAGTGCAAGTAACAGGGAACTGCCGGCTCAACAGCGTTCACGACCCTTTTATGGAGCTTTTGATCCCGCTTGCATAAGCTTGTGGTAAAGACGTGGTACTGCCCACTATTCAACTGCTTTGAGTTACTCTAATACCCAGATTACTGTTGTTGATTTCTGTCACATTCCTAGTTCTGGTATGCACTAGACTAGGCCATCATGTGTTGCATCATGTTTAATTTCTCTTAAACCTGAAATGGGGATTGATCAAACCCTAGCATTAAATCAACTCAACTAGGATGGATTAAAATCTTTTTCAATAAACCCAAAATGTCCCTAAGAAAAGTTCATGATTTCTGGTTAAGGTGGAAACCTCTGCCAAAAATGATGAATATATTCTTAGATCATTTTTGGATTTTTGAATTAAATCATATTGTATTTGAGTTTGGGCATTTAAATACTATAAATAATTTAGGTGCTCAAATAATTCTGAAACTAAATGTGGGTCACTGGAATAATCCAGAGAAATTCCACAAATTATTTCAGGAGTTTACAAAATGGTTTAGCATTATTACTAAATCAAAACAGAGAAACAAAATAGAAAACAAAGAGAATAAAAGAGAGAGAGAGAAACCTACCCAGCGCTCACGTGCAGCAGAGCCGGCCCAGCTCCCGTTCTGGCCTAGCCCACCACCGCAAATCCCCTCACCTGTCGTCTACCTCTACCTACTGGCAGAGGCGTGTCGCCCGCACGCGCATCGGACGCCACCTCCTGCTTCACCGTGTCGCGCTCTCCGTCAACCCAATCCCGCGCCTGGAGACGCCTCGAAGCCCCTCTCTCCTCTCCCTCACTCGCTGCACTCTCTCCCTCTCCTCTGCCCCCTCTCCAGCAGCCGCCCGAGAGCCACCCAGCTCGTCGCCGCCGCTCGTAGTTGCCGCGGCCAGAGCCACCTCCTCGCCCTCCGCCCGAGTCAAGAAGCTCCACCGCTTCGTCCTCGACGTCCCCACCGACCCACGCGTCGCCGAACGCCCTAAACACCCTCACCGCCGTCTTCTTCAACCTCGGGTTGACCGAGATCACCGTCGCCCGTACGTCGCCGCCAGGCCGCCCCCGAGCTCGCCATCTCCTTCATTCGAACCGCCATGAGCCCCTGCCTCTTTTCCCCTCTCTCCCGTGCTCTTTTCCTCGCCATAGCCGCCGCTTCGCCGATGACCGAATCGCGCCGCCGCCTCAGCCCCTCGCCGTCGTGGCCATGTTCACCATAGCCCCCAACCGAGCACACCCACGTGCTCACCGCACCCCGTAGACTTAGTAGGTGCTACACGCGCAACGCCACGGCCACCAGAGCCTCGTCTCCGAGCTCGGCCGAACTCCGGCCGCCGCCATGGGGTCGCTCCCGGCGAACTCCGGCCACCCCACACCCTCCCACTGGTCCCCCTGGATGCGCGCAAGCATGGGCTACCTCCTGGTGCCCTGGGCGCATCGATCCGTCGCCTCTGGCGCAACTCCGACGGACGCCGCCGCGGATTGAGGTTGCCGCCGGCCAAACTCCGGCGTGCTGACGTGGCCGCGTGATTAGCGGCTAACCCCCCTCCCACTAAACAAACCCTGAGCCAATGACACTGGGCCCCATACACTTAACTAACCACAGCTTAATTTCTGTTTAGATTAAATTAACCACGGTGGCCCCACGCGTCAGTTTTGACCATGCTGGCGTGGCCGTTGACTGGGCCCACACGGCAGCGACCGTAGACAGCACCGTGACACTGACCAATGGGACCCACTAGCCAGATTTGACCTAGACCGGCCCCGTTGACCAGCTGACGTCACAGTGATGTACTACTGACGCAATAATTCATTTTCTGGATTTATTCTTTTACAGGAAATTCCAGAAAATGCCCAAAACTTCTAAAATTCATAGAAATTCAACCGTAGCTCCAAATCAAATAATTTATATATGAAAAATGATCAGAAAAATTCAATCTATCCATCTGTACCATTTTCATGCATGTTCGAACAACTTGTGACTACTGTTTAGGAAAATTCAATTAAATGGCATTTAAATAATCACATATGGAGTTTGAATTTGAATCGTTGATTCAAACCAACTTCATTTAACTTGATGCTAGTTGCATTAGCTCAAATCACAGCATATTGCCATGTCATGATCATGCATCATATCATGCATTGCATTGATTGTGTTCTTCCTTGTTTGCCGGTGTTTGTCCCCTCTCGATAGATGTGGTTCCGACGAAGAGTTCGATGACACCGATGAAGAACTATACTATCTTCAAAAGTGCCAGGCAAGCAAAACCCCCTTGTTCATTCCGATAAAATCCAACTCTCTCGCTCCTGCTCTCTTTTACTGCATTAGGACAACAACGAGATATTTGTTATTTGCTGTGGTAGCTGAACCCCTTTATCCTTTGCATGACCTGTCATTGCCACAGTAAATAGATGAAACCCACTAGCATGAGTAGGAGTTGTTTGAGCCCTGATGTGCCTACTCATCCATGTTTGTTTGTCATGCCTGCTACTACTTAGAGTTGAGTCAGGTCTGATTCATCGGGGATGAATTGGAGGTGTGTGAACATGTCCTATTGTTGAGAGCTAAGTGTGTGAACACGATTTGGTAAAGGTAGCGGTGAGAGGCCATGTAGGAGTACGTGGTGGGTTGTCTCATTGCAGTCGTCCTCAGGAACTGAGTTCTGTGTTTGTGATCCACGAACAGTTACTACCACACATTGGGCTCCGGGCGCTCCAAGCTCTCTCGACTTATTAATCAACTTGATCTCTGTCCAGGAGTTGCAACTAGTTTCTGGTGTTGTAGGTAGTGTTAGTAGTCTACCAAGTGGCACCCGGTATAGGTGGGCTTGGGACATACTAGGCACAGTGGCCTGGTGTACCAAGTGGCACCCGGATGGTGGGCTTGGGAACCCTGCACACATCGTTTGGGGCCATGAGCGACACCCCGGCCGGATCTCCTTGTGGATGGAACCCGAATAGGCGATAAACCTGGACAAGAGACTTGTGTGGTTAGTCAGGTTGTGGCCGACACCCTCGCTGGGCTTCCACTTGAAGGTTGTCGAGTACATGTCGTGTAAACGGCGGTAAGTGGTGAGAGCGTGTGTGAAGAAGTACACCCCAGCAGGGTTAATATGATCTATTCGAATAGTCGTGTCCGCGGAAAAGGACTTCTGGGTTGCCTGTACAGTTCATAGATAAGTGAAAGTGGATACTCTAAAATACGCAAGATAAGTGTGAGTGCTATGGATGGCGTTCTCGTAGGGAGACGGGAGCGGATCCATGGTGGTGTATTGATATGGTGAATATGTGGACTCGTGTGCGCCACCTCAAAAGAGTTACTTGCAGTCATAGTTTAGGATAGCCATTGAGTCAAAGCTGGCTTGCTGCAGTTAAACTCCACCACCCCCTTGGTTGATAATGATGCATATGTAGATAGTTCTGATGTAAGTCTTGCTGGGTACATTTGTACTCACGTTGCTTAATTTATGTTTTTGCAGAGAGACTTCAGTCTCGCTAGTAGTTCCACGTGGACTTCGACGTTTAGCTTGTTACCTCAGCTACGATCTTGTGCCCTCGGCAGGATCTGGTAGATAGTCAGGCTTCTCAGCCTTTTTCATTTGTAGATGTCTGTACTCAGACATGTTAAGCTTCCGCTTGTGCTTTGACGTGTATGCTCTGAGTGTTGGGTCGTGAGACCCATGTTTGTAATATCTCGCTCCTCGGAGCCTATCGAATAAAATACTTGAGTCGTAGAGTCATGTTGTGATGCCATGTTGTATTTGCACATATCAAGCATATTGTGTGTATGTTACTGAAATGCTTGGTATGTGTGGGATCTGACTATCTAGTTGTTTATCCTTAGTAGCCTCTCTTACCGGGAAATGTCTCCTAGTGTTTCCACTGAGCCATGGTAGCTTGCTGCTGCTCCGGAACACTTAGGCTGGCCGGCATGTGTCCTTCTTCGTTCCTGTGTCTGTCCCTTCGGGGAAATGTCACGTGATGAATAGCGGAGTCCTGTTAGCCCGCTACAGCCCGGTTCACCGGAGTCCTGTTAGCCCAGTGCTACAGCCTGGATTCACTCGCTGATGACCGACACGTTCGATGCTGGGTCATGGATGCATGTCCCTGTAAGTTTGTGCCACTTTGGGTTTACGACTAGCCTTGTCAGCCCGGACTCCTTATCATATGGATGCTAGCGACACTATCATATACGTGTGCCAAAAGGCGCAAACGGTCCCGGGCAAAGGTAAGGCGACACCCGTGGGGATACCGTGCGTGAGGCCGCAAAGTGATATGAGGTGTTACATGCTAGATCGATGTGGCATTGAGTCGGGGTCCTGCAATTTCCTTGACCAGACTATTGAAGATAACCATCCTAATGGCCTTGATTTCCTTGATTGTCGTGGAAGCCGGAATTAGAGCCTCCACCATCGTGACATGGACCATAAGAGCCGGACCCTGAGCCGCCACCAGAACCTGCACCGCCATCTGGCCCATGATGACTCGGGAACAAATCAGAATTTTTGAACTCCTTCATAATATAGTATCCTTCCAAAGATGCATAGCTGGCATGTCCCTCGAACCATGCTTTGGGCACGGCTGATTCAACAAGTA
>NC_041391.1:98504342-98522134 GCF_002162155.2 Triticum dicoccoides | reverse complement strand
TTTACGACACTGACCATTGTTCTGTGCATTGGTATTAGCCACAAAATCCGGGTTATTATCACCCTTGCGTTTACCGTTACCTCCCTGACTCACCGGGTTATGATTTTGTTCATTGGTGTTGCCACTCTTCTTTCCCTTTCCCATCTTCTCATCGTTAGATTAGGGGTCCTTTGTATTATCCGAGTCGGCATATTTAACCAAAGCCGCCATCAGCTCCCCCATATCATTGCAGTGGCGCTTGAGCCGCCCGAGCTTCTGTTTAAGAGGCAGAAAACGGCAATTCTTCTCCAACATAAGCACTGCTGAACCGGCATTGATCCTATCTGATGAGTGCAAGATACCTTTGACCCGGCGCACCCAATGAGTCGTCAACTCGCCTTCCTCTTAGGCACAGGAATCCAAATCCATAATTGCCATGGGCTAGTTGCACGTATCCTTAAAATTCTGGATAAACCGGGCCTTCAACTCGGTATCATCCCAAATTTTCAATTTGGAATGTTATACATAGGTCATGATATGCATATCATATTTTATTTGCATTTTGGTTTGATCCTAGAAATTTTAAGCAACTCAAGGACCCACGGAGAGAGTTGGGGATTTCGTTTACTTTCATATTTGAATTTTCTCAAATTTGAAAAGAGGATCATTTTGGTTTTAATGCTTTTCTCCCCAAAAATATTTCCAATATTAAAATAAAAGAGAGGGGATAAAATGACTTCTCCAAAATAAAAGAAATATTGGAGGAAAAATGTTAAAATCAAATAAATATTTTATTTGGATATCTTGTTGCTATTTTATTTGAATTAGAAAAATATGCATTTTCAAAATTGCATTTTTACGCCAGAAAAATGTTCACTTTGTTCTAAATATTTTATTTAGACAGTGAAAATTGTTTTTGGCATTTTTAGAAATTGTTTTATATTTTATTAGGATTTTTCTGTTTGGACGAAAATTATTTAAAAAAATACTTCCCGGACCGACTGGGCCGGAGCCCAGCCGGCCCACACCGCACGCCGCCGCCTCTCCCCGCCGCCGTGCCGCGCACGAACGCCAAGGAGAGTCCAAGCCGGACTCTCCCCGGGCCGACCCCCTCCCCAAGCCAGGCACCGCCCCCGCCCCCAATAAATAGCGCCGACGCCGCCACCCGAAGCCCCACATCGCCCCGCTGCCGCACCCCGCCGCCGCTGCCACTCGCCACCTCCCGCAAACGCCCGCGCCGCCCGCTGTCGCCCCGGAGCAGCCGACGCTCGCGCCCCACCTCGCCGGAGTTCCGCCGGAGTCGCCCCGGTCTTTTTTCGGTTTGGTAAAAACCACCGGATTTTTAACAAAATAACCCTAGATCCGTCTTTTTATAGATCGGTTCGGTTTTCGTCGGTTTATTTATTTAGCGGACGTTCGACCGTCCGTTTGTTTTAATGAATGTCATTCACCAGTTAGGCTCAGACAGCGAACGTTCGTTCGTTAGTCTACTCTTTCCATTTTATTTTCCAGGGTTTATCTGCGATTATTTTCGATCACGATTTCTGCCCTGATCTTAGATCTAGTATATCTTTTTGCTTGTTTATCCAACTTAGATGAAACCAGCGCCTAAATCTTCGTCTCGAAGCCCTCTTTCTGTTTAACCAACTTGAACATGATTTTGGTACTGAAAATTTTGACTTTAGTCCAGATTAGTAAACGAATCTTGATTCATTCGTATCTTGAGTTTCGTTGCTCCGTTTGAGTTGATTCTTTTTGCAAATCGAAGCCCTTTAGTTGAACTTTCTGTTTGGATCTTTTTACTTGAGTTTTACCCGTGCATCTATGCTGGAGTGCTTATGTATGCTATTGTTTGTTTGCGATAGAATTCCTAGAGTGCGAAGCGTGCTACTACGAGTCTCTAGGTTTTCCAGATCGTCAGCAAGGCAAGTAACACTTTGATCATATCTTTATTAACCAGTTTTTGTGCATTAGTTCCAATCCGCAAACATTGCATGGTTAGGATCTGATTAACATGTGGGTTTGGGAAGTAGCTGATGAGGTAGAACCTATTGCCCTTTTATTATCAAATCTTTGGAGTTACTTCTGTGTTATGTTCAGGATTGCTTTGCTATGCTCGTAGACGTGGATTGGTTGAGTGTATTCATGACATATGTGAGAGTTGATAACTAATGGTTAACTCAAGGTGGATAGTTAAATACACATCTGGTTGGATTGGTTGCGGGCACCTGAAGAATCCAGTGTTGTCCTAGGATATCCCGGAGTACCCGTGTGATCATCCTACAGTTCGCCACCTAGGCTCAGAGGGATCATAAGATTATTCATGCTAGAAACTTCCGTGTGCAACCACAAGCTATTATGGGCTCTAGCATAGTTGAGTAGGTTGCATGACCTCTTTCAATGGTGGCCCAGCAGATGTAGGGGAAAGTAGGTGTAACTGTCCATCCAGAGTAAAGAGTTAATGTTTCTGAAAGACTGTGTCTCGGTCATCCGTTTCTCAAACACCATGTAGTGCGAGAAATCTAACGGAGGAGATCGAGTCTTGTGGGGAGAAGTGCGCAAACCTCTACAGAGTGTACAAACTAATCATGGTTAGCCGTGTCCCCGGTTATGGACATCTTGAGTATCTGGTTCTTGGATTATCATGTTGATCTCATCACTCTAAATTAATTTTGTTGGGTTAATTGATATTGCTTAATTGGGATTGAGTTGGAGGAACCTTCTCAATGTTTAAGAACCACCATAATAGTCAAATAAAATTTATTCCTTTGTTGTAGGGAAAATTTGGCTTTATGCAAAACTTTAACCATAGAGATTTCCACCAGCCATATATGCATGTACTAATAGCATTTATTATGTTCATTGCTCTTTTGTGTTACATTGCCAGCATATTCCATGTGCTGACCCATTTCGGGCTGCAACATATCATGTTTCAGACTTTTCAGACGACGAGTAAGGTGCTTTAGGTCGTTGTCGCTCACTCAGCTATGCCGTTGGAGTTGTTGGACTCACTTTATCTTCCAAGCCTTCCGATGTTATCTTATTTAGATGGCCTTAAGCCATATTATTGTAATAAGTTCTCTTTTGAGACATTTTGATGTAATAAGTGTGTGATTGACACTCTGTTATAAATCCTCGAGTAATGTGCGTGTCTGCATTACAGATCCAGGGATGACACTGATGCACAAAGACTAGACTGTCTGAGGTCTAATCGCTACAAGATGTTATCAGAGCACACGCTGACTGTAGGACACGACCACTAAGATGAACCATAGGTCACTCTTCTCTGCTCATTTCTGACTCCTCTCCTTTATCCACTCTATAGGATGGCAGACTCAAGGAACAAGTTTACACAACCGGATGAAGACACTCCTTTTAGACCACACTTGAAGGAAGTTACTAGGTACCTGAACATCAGAATACCAAACTTCACCGGGACCTACATCGCCACCTTTCCAGAAGAGGAGCGCTGGATGATTCGAGTTCAAGTTCAAGGAAGGACGTTCATGCCAGTTACTGAGCCCATAGAGTTTTCCTTTGATGCACCAACCTGGAGTCTAGGAAAGAGCATGGCAGCCCACGTCGCCATGGGACGCATAGGAGAAGTTTATCACAAGGATCTTAAGGACACTATCTACCAGATATGTGGGCGCCGAGATGAGCAATGGGAGATGATTAGCACTAGGAGGGACAGGTCCATTGCAGCTTTTATCCAGGAGTTAAACCAGCAAATTCGTCGCCAGGAGAACGAGATGTGCGCAAGAAAGATAGATCTGAAGAAGGCAATGACCAGGATTACGGAGCTGGAGGAGGAACTCAAGTCTACACGCGATGGATATGAGGAGGAAATGACGATACTAGTGGAGAAGAATGACGACCTGACGAGGAAGCTAGGAGTATTCATGGGAGACCCCGCGCTAGGAGGAGATGACGAACATTCTAAGAAAATTCATTCAGAGGACTACATCATCATCAACGACACTAATTCTGACCTCGACGATAGTGATGATGACTACGTTGATGAAGCTGGAGTGGATATCATGGAGTCTTCCACCGATCAAAACTTCTACTCAACCACCATATCAGTACTAGTATTTCCCCATGTATATAGAATAGTCCGAGAACTTTTGTAACGATAGTTAGCCGATTGTATGCCCTTGTTTGAATTGATTTAAGTGATATGATTGTGTTTGTGTCATGAGCATATCGGTAGTGTTTTTCCTTTAGACCTCATTCTATTATGTCTGCTCATCTTTTCTAAACCCATCATATGCCTCCGAGACATGACAATGGATTTGCTTTCCCACCGGAGCTCACTCAGTTGATCCAGCAGCAGAATGCCTTGATGCAGCTACTAGTTCAGAATCAGAATCAAGGCAACAACAGCAACAACAACAACAACAACCCACCACCACCTGTTGATCACTTAGCCCGTTTCCTGAGGCTGAATCCGCCGGTGTTCTCTAGTAGCACCGAGCTGATTGTTGCAGATGATTGGCTCCGCAAGATTGGAAGGGAGCTGACCACTGCAGGATGCACAGATGCGGAGAGAGTGTGTTTTTCCTGACATCAGCTTGATGGACCCGCATCATCATGGTGGGAGAATTTCACAGCCACTTACCCCATTGACATTGTTACATGGGATCAGTTTCAGCAGGCTTTCCGCACTGCCCATGTTTCAGCAGGAGATATGAACATGAAGAAGCGCGAGTTTTGCAACTTGCGTCAAGGAGGACACACAGTGGGTCAGTATGTGGATGAGTTTAGTAAGTTAGCATGCTATGCCCCTGATGACGTAGCAACTGATGCTACTAAGCAGGAGAAGTTTCTGGAAGGACTGAATGATGAGCTGAGCATGCAGTTGATGGTGGCAACATTCAACAACTACCAGGAGTTAGTAGATAGAGCTCTTATGATTGAAAGGAAGCAGCACCAGATAGAGAGCCGCAAGAGGAAGTATGGATAAGGGAAGTACAATTCAGGAGCTCAGCAGAGACCTCATTCTACCCCGAACTTGGGAGGCCACATTCACCATAACCATGGAGGCCATAACTCCAATGGAGGAAGCTCGTATAACCATAGTGACCCCAAGAATGGGAATGGGAATGGAGGAAGCAGCAGCCAGAACCGTTCCAACACGGTAACGCTCACCAAGAAGGATCTAAGTCACATTACTTGTTTCAAGTGCTGGAAGAATGGACATTACGCCAGCAAGTGTTCTGAAGCAAAGAATGGAAATGGCAATGGAAGCTCTGGGAAGAAGCCCAACCCTTTCAACAGGGTACAAGTGAACCACCTTAGCGTGGAGGAGGTTGAAGAGCAGCCAGATGCAGTTATAGATAAGTTTTTGGTTAAGTCATTTACTGCAATCGTTCTTTTTGATACTATGGTGCATCGTATTCATTCATATCAAGGGGATTTGTGGATAAGTATAAGTTGCCCACCAAAGTTCTTAGGATATCTATGTTAGTAAGCTCGCCAGGAGCGGAGCATATGGCAAGCCAAGGATGTTTTCAGATGCCAGTGACCATAGGTAGGCATGTTTTCCCCTCGGAATTTATGATTTTGGAGTCACAAGGGTTGGATGTGATTTTGGGTATGGATTGGTTATCGATGTATGGAGGAAACATCGATTGCGCCAGTAAGTCAATTATGCTCACCTTCCCAGAAGGAAGAAGGATCAAGTATGTATCCCGGCATGTGCCGAAGAGGACTCAAGTGAATTCCTTACCAGGAGTTGTACAGGAGGAAGTACCAGTGGTGAAGGATTACCCCGACGTATTTCCGGAGGAGTTGCCAGGCATGCCACCGGATAGAGACATTGAGTTTTTGATTGAGCTTTTGCCAGGCACTAGGCCAATATCAAAGAGACTGTATCGTATGTCCGCATAGGATTTGGAGGAAATTAAGAAACGAATTAAGGAGTTACTAGATAAAGGTTACATTCGACCAAGTTCGTCACCTTGGGGAGCCCCAGTACTTCTAGTGGACAAGAAGGATGGATCATTAAGGATGGTTGTTGATTATCATATGTTGAATGAATTGACGATCAAGAACAAGTACCCATTGTCGATGATCAATGATTTGTTTGACCAGTTGCAAGGAGCTAAAGCATTTTCCAAGATCGATCTGCGATCAGGATACCATCAGCTGAAGATTCGAGAGCAGGATATAACTAAGACAACTTTTACCACAAGGTACAGGCTATACGAGTATACCGTTATGTCATTTCTTCTGACTAACGCGCCTGCCTATTTCATGAACATGATGAACAAGGTGTTTATGGAGTTTTTGGATAAGTTCGTCGTGGTGTTCATTGATGATATATTGGTCTACTCAAAGAATGAAGAGGAGCATAAGGAGCATTTGCATTTGGTTCTCGAGAAGCTCAGGGAACACCAGTTATATGCCAAGTTCAGCAAGTGTGAGTTTTGGCTAAATGAAGTTGGATTTCCCAGACATGTTATATCCGGAGAAGGAATAGCAGTAGACCCCACCAAGGTTATTTTGTGACTAAATGGGTAGCACCCACATCAGTTGAAGAGATAAGGAGTTTTCTTGGACTCGCAGGATATTATCGGAGGTTCATAGAGAATTTCTCCAGGATTGCAAAGCCCATGACAGAGTTGTTGAAGAAGTACAGCAAGTTCAAATGGACCGAGGAGTGTGAAGCTAGTTTTCAGGAGTTGAAGAAGCATTTGGTTACAGTCCCAGTTCTGATTCTTCCAGATCAATGAAAGGATTATCAAGTGTATTGCGACACTTCTCGTCGAGGACTTGGAGCAGTTTTTATGCAGGAGGGAAGAGTCGTTTAATATGCCTCACGACGGCTTAAACCTCATGAGCTGAATTATGCTACACGTGATTTGGAGCTAGCAGTTGTAGTGCATGCCTTGAAGACGTGGAGACATTTTCTCATCGGAAACCATTGTGAGGTATACACGGATCATAAGAGTTTGAAATATATCTTCACGCAGAAGGAGTTGAATCTCAGGCAAAGGGGATGGTTGGAGCTCATTAAGGATTATGATATGAAATTGCACTATCATCCTGAAAAGGCTAATGTAGTAGCCGATGCGTTGAGTCGCAAGAGTGATGTTAATACGCTCATGACCGGAGGATTACCCAAGGAGTTAGCAGAGGATCTTCACGAGCTATGTTTGGAAATTGTCCCGGGAGGTTATGTAGCAGCATTGGAAATTCAGTCCACTTTGATGGATAAGATCAGTGAAGCCCAGAAGACAGACAAGGAGATTGCCGAGATAAAGGAGAGGGTGAGTAATGGAAAGGCTAAAGGATTTTGTGAGGATGAGCACGATACTTTTGTTGGGGAACGTTGCAGAAAATAAAAAAATTTCCTACAGTTTCACCAAGATCCATCTATGAGTTTATCTAAGCAACGAGTCATGGGAGAGAGATTGCATCTACATACCACTTGTAGATCGCGTGCGGAAGCGTTCAAGGGAACGGTGATGATGGAGTCGTACTCGCCGTGATTCAAATCACCGATGACCAAGTGCTGAACGGACAGCACCTCCGCGTTCAACACATGTATGGTACGGACGACGTCTCCTCCTTCTTGATCCAGCAAGGGGGAAGGAGAGGTTGAGGAAGAAGGCTCCGGCAGCAGCACGATGGTGTGATGATGGTGGAGAGGCAGTACTCCGACCGGGCTTCGCCAAGCGCTCAACGAAGGAGGAGAGGTGTTGGGGAGGGGAGGGGCTGCGCCTTGTATCAGGTGTTCAGCCCTTCCCTCGCCCCTCTATTTATAGGGGAAGGGGGAAGGGGGCCGGCCCCCTCTAGATGAGATCTAGATGGGGGGCGGCGGCCAGGGAGGGGGCTTGCCCCCCAAGCAAAGGGGGTGCGCCCCCTCTAGGGTTCCCCCCCCCCAACCCTAGGCGCATGGGCCCAAGGGGGGGCACGCCCAGCCCTCCAGGGGCTGGTTCCCTGCCCCATGCGGCCCATGAGGCCCTCCGAGAGGGGTGGCCCCTCCCGGTGGACCCCCGGAACCCTTCCGGTGGCCCCGGTACAATACCGATATGCCCCCAAAACTTTCCGGTGTCCGCATGACAACTTCCCATATATAAATCTTTACCTCCGGACCATTCCGGAACTCCTCGTGACGTCTGGGATCTCATCCGGGACTCCGAACAACATTCGGTAATCACATACAAGTCTTCCTAATAACCCTAGGATCACCGAACCTTAAGTGTGTAGACCCTACGGGTTCGGGAGACACATAGACATGACCGAGACGGATCTCCGGTCAATAACCAACAGCGGGATCTGGATACCCATGTTGGCTCCCACATGCTCCTCGATGATGTCATCAGATGAACCACGATGTCGAGGATTCAATCAACCCCGTATGCAATTCCCTTTGTCAGACGGTATGTTACTTGCCCGAGACTCGATCGTCGGTATCCCAATACCTCGTTCAGTCTCGTTATCGGCAAGTCACTTTACTCGTACCGTAATGCATGATCCCGTGACCAGACACTTGGTCACTTTGAGCTCATTATGATGATGCACTACCGAGTGGGCCCAGTGATACCTCTCCGTCATACGGAGTGACAAATCCCAGTCTCGATCCGTGTCAACCCAACAGACACTTTCGGAGATACCTGTAGTGCACCTTTATAGTCACTCAGTTACGTTGTGACGTTTGGTACACCCAAAGCACTCCTACGGTATCCGGGAGTTACACGATCTCATGGTCTAAGGAAGAGACACTTGACATTGGAAAAGCTCTAGCAAAACGAACTACACGATCTTGTGCTATGCTTAGGAATGGGTCTTGTCCATCACATCATTCTCCTAATGATGTGATCCCGTTGTCAACGACATCTAATGTCCATAGTCAGGAAACCATGACTATTTGTTGACCAACGAGCTAGTCAACTAGAGGCTTACTAGGGACGTATTGTGGTCTATGTATTCACACGTGTATTACGATTTCCGGATAATACAATTATAGCATGAATAAAAGACAATTATCATGAACAAGGAAATATAATAATAATCCTTTTATTATTCCCTCTAGGGCATATTTCCAACAGTCTCCCACTTGCACTAGAGTCAATAATCTAGTTACATTGTGATGAATCGAACACCCATAGAGTTCTGGTGTTGATCATGTTTTGCTCGCGAGAGAGGTTTAGTCAACGGATCTGCGACATTCAGATCCGTATGTACTTTGCAAATTTCTATGTCTCCATCTTGAACATTTTCATGGATGGAGTTGAAGCGACGCTTGATGTGCCTGGTCTTCTTGTGAAACCTGGGCTCCTTGGCAAGGGCAATAGCTCCATTGTTGTCACAGAAGAGTTTGATCGGCCCCGACGCATTGGGTATGACTCCTAGGTCGGTGATGAACTCCTTCACCCAAATTGCTTCATGCGCTGCCTCCGAGGCTGCCATGTACTTCGCTTCACATGTAGATCCCGCCACGACGCTCTGCTTGCAGCTGCACCAGCTTACTGCTCCACCATTCAACATATACACGTATCTGGTTTGTGACTTAGAGTCATCTAGATCTGTGTCGAAGCTAGCGTCGACGTAACCCTTTACGACGAGCTCTTTGTCAGCTCCATAAACGAGAAACATGTCCTTTGTCCTTTTCAGGTACTTCAGGATATTCTTGACCGCTGTCCAGTGTTCCTTGCCGGGATTACTTTGGTACCTTCCTACCAAACTTACGGCAAGGTTTACATCAGGTCTGGTACACAGCATGGCATACATAATAGATCCTATGGCTGAGGCATAGGGGATGACGCTCATCTCTTCTTTTTCTTTTGTCGTGGTCGGGCATTGAGCCGAGCTCAATCTCACACCTTGTAGTACAGGCAAGAACCCTTTCTTGGACTGATCCATTTTGAACTTCTTCAAAATCTTATCAAGGTATGTGCTTTGTGAAAGACCTATGAGGCGTCTCGATCTATCCCTATAGATCTTGATGCCTAATATATATGTAGCTTCTCCAAGGTCCTTCATTGAAAAACACTTATTCAAGTAGGCCTTTATGCTGTCCAAGAATTCTATATCATTTCCCATTAAAAGTATGTCAACTACATATAATATGAGAAATGCTACAGAGCTCCCACTCACTTTCTTGTAAACACAGGCTTCTCCATAAGTCTGCATAAACCCAAATGCTTGGATCATCTCATCAAAGCGAATGTTCCAACTCCGATATGCTTGCACCAGCCCATAAATGGATCTCTAGAGCTTGCACACTTTGTTAGCATTCTTAGGATCGACAAAACCCTCCGGCTGCATCATATATAGTTCTTCCTTAAGATGCCCGTTAAGGAATGCCGTTTTGACGTCCATCTGCCATATCTCATAATCATAGTATGCGGCAATTGCTAACATGATTCGGACGGACTTAAGCTTCGCTACGGGAGAGAAAGTCTCATTGTAGTCAATCCCTTGAACTTGTCGATAACCCTTAGCGACAAGTCGAGCTTTATAGATGGTGACATTACCATCCGCATCCGTCTTCTTCTTAAAGATCCATTTGTTTTCTATCGCTCGCCGATCATCGGGCAAGTCAGTCAAAGTCCATACTTTGTTTTCATACATGGATTCTATCTTCGATTTCATGGCTTCTAGCCATTTGTTGGAATCTGGGCCCGCCATCGCTTCTTCATAGTTTGAAGGTTCACCGTTGTCTAACAACATGATTTCCAGGACAGGGTTGCCATACCACTCTGGTGTGGAACGTGTCCTCGTGGACCTACAAAGTTCAGTAGCAACTTGATCTGAAGTACCTTGATCATCATCATTAATTTCCTCTCCAGTTGGTGTAGGCACCACAGGAACATTTTCCTGAGCTGCACTACTTTCCGGTTCAAGAGGTAGTACTTCATCGAGTTCTACTTTCCTCCCACTTACTCCTTTTGAGAGAAACTCTTTTTCCAGAAAGGATCCGTTCTTGGCACCAAAGATCTTGCCTTCGGATCTAAGGTAGAAGGTATACCTAATGGTTTCCTTAGGGTATCCTATGAAGACGCATTTTTCCGACTTGGGTTCGAGCTTTTCAGGTTGAAGTTTCTTGACATAAGCATCGCATCCCCAAACTTTTAGAAACGACAGCTTAGGTTTCTTCCCAAACCATAATTCATACGGTGTCGTCTCAACGGATTTAGACGGTGCCCTATTTAAAGTGAATGTAGCTGTCTCTAGAGCGTATCCCCAAAATGATAGCGGTAAATCGGTAAGAGACATCATAGATCGCATCATATCCAATAGAGTGCGATTACGACGTTCGGACACACCGTTACGCTGAGGTGTTCCAGGCGGCGTGAGTTGTGAAACGATTCCACATTTTCTTAAGTGTGTACCAAATTCGTGACTTAAATATTCTCCTCCATGATCCGATCGTAAGAACTTTATCTTTCGGTCACGTTGATTCTCTACTTCATTCTGAAATTCCTTGAACTTTTCAAAGGTCTCAGACTTGTGTTTCATCAAGTAGACATACCCATATCTACTCAAGTCATCAGTGAGAGTGAGAACATAACGATATCCTCCGCGAGCCTCAACGCTCATTGGACCACACACATCAGTATGTATGATTTCCAATAAGTTGGTTGCTCGCTCCATTGTTCCGGAGAACGGAGTCTTGGTCATTTTGCCCATGAGGCATGGTTCGCATGTGTCAAATGATTCATAATCGAGAGACTCTAAAAGTCCATCAGCATGGAGCTTCTTCATGTGCTTGACACCAATGTGACCAAGGCGGCAGTGCCACAAGTATGCGGGACTATCGTTATCAACTTTACATCTTTTGGTATTCACACTATGAATATGTGTAACATTACGTTCGAGATTCATTAAGAATAAACCATTGACCATCGGGGCATGACCATAAAACATATCTCTCATATAAATAGAACAACCATTATTTTCGAATTTAAATGAGTAGCCATCTCGTATTAAACGAGATCCAGATACAATGTTCATGCTCAAACATGGCACTAAATAACAACTATTGAGGTTTAAAACTAATCCCGTAGGTAAATGTAGAGGTAGCGTGCCGACGGCGATCACATCGACCTTGGAACCATTACCGACGCGCATTGTCACCTCGTCCTTCGCCAGTCTCCGCTTATTCCGCAGCTCCTGCTGTGAGTTACAAATGTGAGCAACGGCACCGGTATCAAATACCCAGGAGTTACTACAAGTACTGGTAAGGTACACATCAATTACATGTATATCAAATATACCTTTAGTGTTGCCGGCCTTCTTGTCCGCTAAGTATTTGGGGCAGTTCCGCTTCCAGTGACCCTTCCCCTTGCAATAAAAGCACTCAGTCTCAGGCTTGGGTCCATTCTTTGACTTCCTCCCGGCAACTGGCTTACCGGGCGCGGCAACATCTTTGCCGTCCTTCTTGAAGTTCTTCTTACCCTTGCCCTTCTTGAACTTAGTGGTCTTATTGACCATCAACACTTGATGTTCTTTCTTGATTTCAACCTCTGCTGACTTCAGCATTGAGAATACTTCAGGAATGGTCTTCACCATCCCCTGCATATTGTAGTTCAACACAAAGCTCTTGTAGCTCGGTGGGAGCGACTGAAGGATTCTGTCAATAACCGCCTCTTCCGGGAGGTTGATCTCCAACTGGGACATGCGATTGTGCAACCCAGACATTTTGAGTATGTGCTTACTGACAGAACTGTTTTCCTCCATCTTACAACTATAGACCTTGTCGGAGACTTCATATCTCTCGACCCGGGCATGAGCTTGGAAAACCATTTTCATCTCCTCGAACATCTCATATGCTCTGTGCTTCTCAAAACGCTTTTGGAGCCCTGGTTCTAAGCTGTAAAGCATGCCGCACTGAACGAGGGATTAATCATCAGCACGTGATTGCCAAGTGTTCATAACGTCTTGGTTCTCTGGGATGGGTGCTTCACCTAGCGGTGCATCTAGGACATAATCTTTCTTGGCTGCTATGAGGATGATCCTCAGGTTCCGGACCCAGTCCGAATAGTTTCTGCCATCATCTTTCAGCTTGGTTTTCTCTAGGAACGCGTTGAAGTTCATGTTGACATGAGCGTTGGCCATTTGATCTACAAGACATATTTTGCAAAAGTTTTAGACTAAGTTCATGATAATTAAGTTCATCTAATCAAATTATTTAATGAACTCCCACTTAGATTAGACATCCCTCTAGTCATCTAAGTGTTACACGATCCGAGTCGACTAGGCCGTGTCCGATCATCACGTGAGACGGACTAGTCATCATCGGTGAACATCTCCATGTTGATCGTATCTTCTATACGACTCATGTTCGACCTTTCGGTCTCTATGTTCCAAGGCCATGTCTGTACATGCTAGGCTCGTCAAGTTAACCCTAAGTGTTCTGCATGTGTAAATCTGTCTTACACCCGTTGTATGTGAACATAAGGATCTATCACACCCGATCATCACGTGGTGCTTCGAAACAACGAACTTTAGCAACGGTGCACAGTTAGGGGGAACACTTTCTTGAAATTATTATAAGGGATCATCTTATTTACTACCGCCGTTCTAAGTAAACAAGATGCATAAAACATAATAAACATCACATGCAATTATATAGTAGTGACATGATATGGCCAATATCATACAGCTCCTTCGATCTCCATCTTCAGGGCTCCATGATCATCTTCATCACCGGCATGACACCATGATCTCCATCATCATGATCTCCATCATTGTGTCTTCATGAAGTTGTCACGCCAATGACTACTTCTACTTCTATGGCTAACGCGTTTAGCAATAAAGTAAAGTAATTTACATGGCGTTCTTCAATGACACGCAGGTCATAAAAAAAATAAAGACAACTCCTATGGCTCCTGCCGGTTGTCATACTCATCGACATGCAAGTCGTGATTCCTATTACAAGAACATGATCTCATACATCACAATATATCATTCATCATTCATCACAACTTCTGGCCATATCACATCACATGACAATTGCTGCAAAAACAAGTTAGACGTCCACTAATTGTTGTTGCATCTTTTACGTGGCTGCAATTGGGTTCTAGCAAGAACGTTTTCTTACCTACGTGATTTTGTCAACTTCTATTTACCCTTCATAAGGACCCTTTTCATCTAATCCGCTCCAACTAAAGCGGAAGCGTTCAAGGGAACGGTGATGATGGAGTCGTACTCGCCGTGATTCAAATCACCGCTGACCAAGTGCTGAACGGACAGCACCTCCGCGTTCAACACACGTATGGTACGGATGAAGTCTCCTCCTTCTTGATCCAGCAAGGGGGAAGGAAAGGTTGAGGAAGAAGGCTCCAGCAGCAGCACGACAGCGTGATGATGGTGGAGATGCAGTACTCCGACAGGGCTTCGCCAAGCGCTCAACGGAGGAGGAGAGGTGTTGGGGAGGGGAGGGGCTGCGCCTTGTATTAGGTGTTCAGCCCTCCCCTCGCCTCTCTATTTATAGGGGAAGGGGGAATGGGGCCGGCCCCCTCTAGATGAGATCTAGAGGGGGGCGGCCAGGGAGGGGGCGGGCCCCCCAAGCAAAGGGGGTGCGCCCCCTCTAGGGTTCCCCCCCCCCCAACCCTAGGCGCATGGGCCCAAGGGGGGGTGCGCCCAGCCCTCCAGGGGCTGGTTCCCTGCCCCATGCGGCCCATGAGGCCCTCCGAGAGGGGTGGCTCCTCCCGGTGGACCCCCGGAACCCTTCCGGTGGCCCTGGTATAACACTAATATGCCCCCGAAACTTTCCGGTGTCCGCATGACAACTTCCCATATATAAATCTTTACCTCCGGACCATTATGGAACTCCTCGTGACGTCCGGGATCTCATCCGGGACTCCGAAAGACAGTCGGTAATCACATACAAGTCTTCCTAATAACCCTAGCATCACCGAACCTTAAGTGTGTAGACCCTATCGGTTCGGGAGACACGCATACATGACCGAGAGAGATCTCTGGTCAATAACCAACAGTGGGATCTAGATACCCATGTTGGCTCCCACATGCTCCTCGATGATGTCATCGAATGAACCACGATGTCGAGGATTCAATCAACCCCGTATGCAATTCCCTTTGTCAGACGGTATGTTACTTGCCCGAGACTCGATCGTTGGTATCCCAATACCTCGTTCAGTCTCGTTACCGGCAAGTCACTTTACTCGTACCGTAATGCATGATCCCGTGACCAGACCCTTGGTCACTTTGAGCTCATTATGATGATGCACTACCGAGTGGGCCCAGTGATACCTCTCCGTCATACGGAGTGACAAATCCCAGTCTCGATCCGTGTCAACCCAACAGACACTTTCGGAGATACCTGTAGTGCACCTTTATAGTCACCCGGTTACGTTGTGACGTTTGGTACACCCAAAGCACTCCTACGGTATCCGGGAGTTACACGATCTCATGGTCTAAGGAAGAGACACTTGACATTGGAAAAGCTCTAGCAAAACGAACTACACGATCTTGTGCTATGCTTAGGAATGGGTCTTGTCCATCACATCATTCTCCTAATGTGTGATCCCGTTGTCAACGATATCTAATGTCCATAGTCAGGAAACCATGACTATCTGTTGACCAACGAGCTAGTCAACTAGAGGCTTACTAGGGACGTATTGTGGTCTATGTATTCACACGTGTATTACGATTTCCGGATAATACAATTATAGCATGAATAAAAGACAATTATCATGAACAAGGAAATATAATAATAATCCTTTTATTATTGCCTCTAGGGCATATTTCCAACAACTTTATGGTTTGAGGATCGCGTATACGTGCCTAATGACCCTGAGATCGGGAAGTTGATTCTGCAGGTGGCCCATGATTCGTCGTATTCGATTCACCCAGGAAACACTAAGATGTATCTGGATTTGAAGGAAAGTTTCTGGCGGATAGGAATGAAGAAGGATATTGCCGAGTATGTAGCAGTATGTGATGTATGTCAGAGAGTTAAGGAAGAGCATTAGAAGGCAGCAGGATTGCTACAGCCGTTGCCGATACCCGAATGGAAGTGGAACAAGCTTGGCATGGATTTTATCATGGTATTGCCCAGGACTCGATCAGGCTATGACTCTATATGGGTTGTAGTAGATCGATTGACAAAAGTAGCTCATTTCATTCCAGTGAAGACCACTTATACAAGTGCTAAGTTGGCAAAGATATACAAGACCAGGATCATATGTATGCATGGAGTTCCGAGGACCATTGTATCGTATAGAGGAACCCAGTTTACCTCAAAGTTCTGGAGTCAGTTATATGAGACTTTGGGTACTAGGCTAGAGTTTAGTACAGCCTTTCATCCACAGACAGATGGACAGACCGAGAGAGTCAATCAAATTCTGGAGGACATGTTGAGAGCTTGTGCAATAGATTATGGATCTAGTTGGGACGACAACTTGCCGTATGCAGAGTTCTCTTATAACAACAGTTATCAAGCCAGTTTGAAGATGGCCCCTTTCGAAGCCTTGTACGGAAGGAGGTGCAGGACACCGTTATTGTGGGATGAAGTTGGAGACCATCAGTTGTTCGGACCATATTTGATTAAAGAGTCTGAAGAGAAGATTAAACGGATTTAGGATAGACTCAAGGTAGCCCAGTCCAGGCAGAAGAGTTATGTGGATTCAAAACGCCAGGACACGGTTTACGAAGTCGGAAATAGAGTATATCTTCGTGTGTCACCGCTTCGAGGAGTTAAGCATTTTGGAGTTAAGGGAAAGCTAGCACCACGTTTTGTGGGACCATACAAAGTTTTGGAACGTATGGGAGAAGTTGCTTACAAGCTGGAATTGCCAGAAGGATTGTCAGGAGTTCACGATGTATTTCACGATTCCCAGTTGAAGAAGTGCCACGCAGAAATGGCTGATATTCCTTTGAGAGATACAGTGCCACTGGAAGCGATTCAGCTAGATAGTGATTTGACCTACGAGGACAAACGAGTGAAGATTCTCGAGTTTGCCAGCCGAGTCACACGCAGCAAGGTTATCAAGTTCTGCAAAGTTCAGTGGAGCCATCATACCGAGGAGGAAGCCACCTGGGAATGAGAGGAAGACCTACGGAAGGACCACCCGCACCTATTTTCTAGCCAACCCGAATCTCGAGGGCGAGATTCATTTTAAGGGGGGTAGGTTTGTAACATCCCAAATTTTCAATTTGAAATGTTATACATAGGTCATCATATGCATCTCATATTTTATTTTGCCTTTTGGTTTGATCCTAGAAATTTTAAGCAACTCAAGGACCCACGGAGAGAGTTGGGGATTTCGTTTACTTTCATATTTGAATTTTCTCAAATTTGAAAAGAGGATCATTTTGGATTTAATGTTTTTCTCTCCAAAAATATTTCCAATATTTAAATAATAGAGAGGGGATAAAATGACTTCTCCAAAATAAAAGAAATATTGGAGGAAAAATGTTAAAATCAAATAAATATTTTATTTGGATATCTTGTTGCTATTTTATTTGAATTAGAAAAATATGCATTTTCCAAAATTGCAATTTTTAGGCCAGAAAAATGTTCGCTTTGTTCTAAATATTTAATTTAGACGGTGAAAATTGTTTTTGGTATTTTTAGATTTTTTATATTTTATTAGGATTTTTCAGTTCGGGCAAAAATTATTTAAAAAAATCCTTCCCGGGCCGACTGGGCCGGAGCCCAGACGACCCACACCGCGCGCCGCCACCTCTCCCCGCCGCCGTGCCGTGCACAGACGCCGAGGAGAGTCCGAGCCGGACTCTCCCTGGGCCGGCCCCCTTCCCAAGCCACGCGCCGCCCATGCCCCCAATAAATAGCGCCGTTGCCGCCACCCAGAAGCCCAAATCGCTCCGCCGTC
>NC_041391.1:98498069-98504085 GCF_002162155.2 Triticum dicoccoides | reverse complement strand
CGTGCCGCCCGTCGTCGCCCCGAAGCCGCCGACACCCCGTCCCGCCTCGCCGGAGTTCCGCTGGAGTCGCCCCGGTCTTTTTTCGATTTAGGTAAAAACTGCCAGTTTTTTTAACAAAAAAAACCCTAGATCCATTTTTTATAGATCGGTTCGGTGTTCGTCGGTTTATTTATTTAGTGGATCTTCGTCCGTTCGTTCGTTTTAACGAACGTCATCCGCCGGTTAGGCTCAGACAGCGAAAAGTCGTTCGTTAGTCTGTTAGTTCCGTTTTATTTTCCAGGGTTTATCTGCGACTATTTCGATCGTGAATTCCGGCTTGATCTTTGATCTAGTATATCGTTTTGCTCGTTTATCCAAATTAGATGAAACCAGCGCCTAAATCTTCGTCTCGAAGCCCTCTTTCTGTTTAACCAACTTGAACATGATTTTCGTACTGTAAAATCTGACTTTAGTGCAGAATCTTGTTTCGTTCGTATCTTGAGTTTCGTTGCTCCGTTTGAGTTGATTCTTTTTGCAAATCGAAGCTCTTCAATTGAACTTTCTGTTTGGATCTTTTTACTTGAGTTTTACCTGTGCATCTATGCTGGAGTGCTTATGTATGCTATTGTTTGTTTGTCATAGAATTCCCGGAGTGTGAAGCGTGCTACTACGAGTCTCTAGGTTTTGCAGATCGTCAGCAAGGCAAGTAATACTTTGATCATATCTTTGTTACCCAGTTTTTATGCGTTAGTTCCAATCCACAAACATTGCATGGTTAGGATCTGATTAACATGTGGGTTTGGGAATTAGCTGATGAGGTAGAACCTATTGACCTTTTATTATCAAACCTTTGGGAGTTACTTCTATGTTATGTTCAGGATGCCAGAGTACGCCACCGACTACCCCAACTAGGAGGCGTGGTTCGCCCTCAAACACGACGAACAATGGCGCTTGGGTGTCGACGCCGTCCCACCGCCGTTCCCACCGCCACCCCCGCAGGTAGACCCGGAGCACATGGAGGCGGAGGCGGATTACCAAGCCGCCCTCGAGGAGGCCCTGCAGCATGCTCTGGAGGCTAGCCGCCTCGAGGAGGACGCGCACTAGGATGGGCTGGAGCAAGCGCTTGCCTTGTCGGCGGCGGGGGACTCCGTCCACACCCCATTCTTCGTGCCGCCACAGCCACCGTCGTCGCCCGTCCAGCCCAAGTCGGAGCCGGAGCCAGGGCCGACGCGTAAGCGCTCCCCGCCTCCACCCACTTGGTTGGAGGAGGCCTACTTGTGGACGGGCCAGTACCGTAAGTGGGTGAGTACGCCTCCCGTCCACTTAGCCATGACGCCGGAGCAGGAGGAGGCCAACCTCGAGCGCTGGAAGGAGCACTGGCTCCGCCAAGAGCAGGCCAGCGGTAACGAGCAGATGCACTACGAGGCCATGCTCCAACGTGACGCGGAGGCGCTCCAGCTCGAGGAGGAGGAGGAGGAGCGCGCGCGGCTGGCTGCAATGCCGCCGCCCCAACAGGTGCCGGAGGAGGCTGCCCTGGCAGTGTACCAGGCGGCGTTCGGGTGGGCTGGCCCTGCTCCGGTCTTCATCGGCCTTACCAACGACGGCGGCGTCGACGACAAGGACAAGGGCAAGGCCGACAATGTCTAGGGCAGCGTGCGGGGTGGCAGCAGGCGGGCGCAGACTTTTTAAATGTTTTATTTAATGTTTATTAGATTTATGTGGACTTTGGCCGGCATTTGACCGGCCACTTTATGTTTAATTATGTATTTTTGTGCAACTTGTTTTTTTTACGTTGGCACATTTGGGTTGGTCTCCCCGTTGGGTGGTCAAGCCGACCCATTTTAAAATATGGACACGCACGTCCGCCTGGCCGACCCAAACGGACAAAAAGCGGACAAAGCGCGTGTCCGTTTGGGTCGCCCCGTTGGAGTTGCTCTTAGGTGAAGTTGTGAACCTCATCCCATAAATTGCTGGGCAGCCATGCAATGGCAGACAAGCATAGGCCACGATCGACCAAGGGCATGTACAATATTGACATACATATGCCTTATGAGAAAAAGTAGCTTGAGGCAACTACATTGTTTTTCCCCAACGCAAGCTATTACTAGTGGCCTCATAAAAAAACTAGAAAATAAAAACTTTAATACATATGCATCTCTACTCTCCACTTGAACTTTTTCAGCTTTTTACACCAGACCACACTTTTTCTTCCCAAACAACCGCCTCTCGTAGAGGACCCCTCTTTCCTATTCAAACCTACTTTCCCTGACATCTAATCCTACATGGCACACGGGCATCACCATGTGGCTATGCATTGGCCATGCCCTTAGCTTGATAGGTCATGTCATTTCAAAAGTGATCACGGAAAGCTATAGCGTGCATTGACGCCAGTGTTCTTGCAGTCTTGGGCACGGATGCTTCCATGTATTTCTCCCCACTTTAGCTACATTTTAGCCAACCGAAATTTCATTTTTGGGTCAGTCGATTTTGTGGTCATTGGATTTTTCTCTAAAATTTGTGCGGTGTTTTTTCCTGACCTGTGTTGTTTGTTGTGTAGGCTTGTTTCTTTTCTTGACTGACCCCTTATTTGGGTCAGTCGATTTCCTTCTGGGCCGAAGCCCATTAACTGTGTGATCCATCCCTCCTCTCTCTCCCTTCATTTTCTTAATATATTTTTTTGTTTTTCTGTGCTTTTGCTTTTATGTTTTTTTTCTCTTTGTTAGTTGGTTTTATCTTTATTTTGTGGATATTTTTGGGATGTTGGGTGAGTGTAATGTACACACAAAATAATTTGCAATATATGAGAAAATTACACTACTATATAATTATTGTTAGCATACTATAAAAGTGTAATTTATGAGGAAGTTGTCTGCAAGTATTCCAAACTTTTTTTATTTTTTAATGAGTAATAAATATGCTACTAATTCATTCTTCCTTATTTTAATTTATTAATTAATTTTTGTTTCTTCTTAAAGGGTAATACTGATGACACTAATTCATTCTTCCTTAGAAAAAAATTATTATTTTGATTTTGTTTTAGTTTCTTTTTTATCTTATTTCCTTCTTAAAGGCTAATACCAATCTTAACCATTAATTCTTTTTTAGAAAACCTCATTATTTTGATTATGTTCTAGTTTTTATTTCATTTTTAAAGGGTAATACATAAGCCACTAATTCAATTATTTTGATTGTGTTCTAGTTTTTATTTCATTTCATTTTCTCTTAAAGAGTAATACATAAGCCACTAATTCATTCTTTCTTGAAAACTTTGTTATTTCGGTTTTTAGTATTATTTTGTTTCGTTTATTCTTTAGTGATAATACCAATGACGCAAATTCATTTCTTCTCAGGAAACTATTTAAAAAAATTGCACTATTATATTCTTATTCCTACATATTATGAAAATGTGCAACTTCTGTGCAAACTGTTTGCAAAATATTTCACTTTTATTATTATTTCAGTTCCTTTGTTCTTAACGGGAAACCAATGACACTAATTCATTGTTTCTTAGAAAACTTCACTATTTAATTTTTTTAAGTTTTATTTCATTTTCTTTATTCTATAAGTGGAATGCCAATACCTCTAATTCATTCCTACTAAGGAACTTTTGTTGTGAAATTTCACTATTTATGCTTATTCTTGCATATTATAAAAATGTGTAATTTCTATTCAAACCGCGTGCAAATTTTGTCATTATTGTTTTTTTACTTTTCTTTCTTCTTAAACGGTAATATCGATACCACTAATTCATTATTTTGATCCAGAGAGGTAGAGACACCATGGATCAAATACCACTGCCACTAATTCATTTTTCCTTCAGAAAATATTCCTTTTTGAAAAAAATCACTATTATGTGTTTATTCTTGCATATTATAACAAAGCGCAATTTATGTACAAATTGTGTGCATTTTTTTCATTATTTTCTTTTAGTTTTTTACATAACCTATTTAAGGTATTTTTGCTGCATTATTTATTTCTATTTTCTGTTTCTATGGGTTTTTCTTTTGCCTTTTTTCTTTCCTTTATTTGTTATTTTAGTTTTTTGTGGGTTTTTGGCTGAGTGTAATTATATACAAACTAATACTATATAATATGTGCCAAAATTTCATGATTATATGTTTATTTTAGCATATTACGATAAAGTACAATTCGGTGAAAAGATGTGCGCAAGTTCTTCTAGTTCTCTTTCTTCTTAAAGGAAACACATTATTTCAGTTACACTCTTTGGAAACTATTGTAGAATGCAAAAAAAAGCACTATTGTAGCTTATTCTTTGCATATTTCAAAAAGTGTAATATCAATGCAAATTGTGTGCAAGTTTTGAAAGTTTTTTCTTTTTTCATTTTCTTTCTTTTTAAAGGGTTTCATCCTTTCTTAGAAAACTTCATTATTTTGATTTTGTTTTAGTCTTTTTTCTGAAAGTATAATACCAATGCCACAAGGGTTTTACTGTGTTTGTTCATTCATTCTAGTCTATACGTAGTTCATATTGAAATATTCAAATCATCTTATATTTATGTATGAATGCAACAGTTATGCTTATACTTGCATAGTATAAACAAGGTTCATTTGTTTTTATTTTCTTTCATCTTCAAGGGTAAAACCAATGTCACTAATTCATTCTTATTTGAAAACTTCATTATTTTGTTTGTGTTTCATTTTCTTTCTTCTTTAGTGTTAATGCTAATGACACCAAATTCATTTCTTCTTACACTAGTAGAAAAAGGACCTAATGTGAGACACATTAGTGCCGGTTCGATTTTGGCCCGGTACTAATGGTACCATTAGTGCCGGTTCGAATGGCTATGCATTAATGCCGGTTCATTTTAAACCTTTAGTACCGGTTCGTGGCACGAACCGGTACTAAAGGGGTGGTGGCAGGCTGGCGTCAGGCTGGGGCCCTGCGATCACCTTTAGTACCGGTTCGTGGCACAAACCGGTACTAAAGGGCTAACCTTTAGTACCGGTTCGTGCCACGAACCGGTACTAAAGGGGTTTGACCTATAGTACCAGTTCGTGGCACAAACCGGTACTAAAGGGCAATTTTCAATCTCTAACCCCCCCCCCCTATATCGTCATTTCAGTTTTGAAAAATACAAAAGAAAATGATAAAAAATTCAAAAAAATAAAATTCTTCGAGATGTAGTTATATTACTACATCTACTAGTTAGGAAAATTAAAAAACTTAAATTTGGACATGTGTTTTGCAAAAAGTGTAGGGAAAATATAAAACGGCTATAACTTTTCCATACGATGTCGGAAAAAACCATATAATATATCAAAAAATTCAGCACGAAAATCCGCATCTGATTTTGATGGCCTACGGCCTGTTTGCAATTTTTTAGAATCCTCAAATTCCAAAAGGAGAAAAAGATATGCTCAAATTTCAGTTTTTTTATTTTGGTTAAATCTGGTCAAACTATGGTCAAACTACTTATTCAAGAAGTATTAATGTTACTACATACTTATTCAAGAATATTAGTGTTACTAAATAATTGTTTCAATTTTTTGAATTTGGTCAAATCTGGTCAAGTTATGGTCAAACTGTGGTCAAACTATGGTCAAACTTATTTAAGAAATATTAGTGTTACTAAATAATTACTGCTTTTTAGAATAATAGTTTCAAACTCAAACGGTGAAATGTGTGACCTAATGCTCAAGCTAAACTGCTGAGGGTTAATAGGATTTACAGCTTACATTTGTCAGGAAAACAACAAAGTGCAGACTTGGGAAGTAGGGCGAATAGAACTCCGAAGTTAAGCGTGCTCGGGCTGGGGGAGTGAGAGGATGGGTGACTGGTCGGGAAGTTAGATGATTTGGAATGAGTGATCCACACCTGACTAGTTAAGAGGGGCGATTAGAGACTAAATTATCAAATATTTCAGAAAATTGAAAATCGAAAAAAAAATCAATTTTTTATTTCAAAATTTTTAAAAAAAAAATAAAAAAAACCTTTAGTACCGGTTGGTAACGCCAACCGGTATTAAAGGTCCCCCATACCACGGCGCGAGCTCACGCCACGTGCTGGGCCTTTAGT
>NC_041391.1:98494407-98497950 GCF_002162155.2 Triticum dicoccoides | reverse complement strand
TAGTCTCCACTCTTCAGTGCCGGTTGCAGAACCGGTATTAAAGGCCCTTATGAACCGGTATTAAAGGTCCGTTTTCTACTAGTGTTAGGGCAGTTCGTTTTTCTAAGATTTCACTATAATATGATATTCTTGCGTATTACCAAAAAATGTGATTCCTGTGTAAATTGTATGCAAGAAAGAAAATGAAACAATAATGAAGTGTAAGATTCCACTATTATATAGTTATTTTCCTTCATTTTCTTTCATTTAATGGGGTAATACTAATGTCACTAATTCATTTTTCTTGGAAAACTCCAATGTTTTGATCTTTTTATTTTTTTTGTTTTTTTCATGTTCTTTTATAAGAGTATAATACCAATGCCACTAATAATTTATCTTACGGAAGTTCTTTTTGTGAAAATTTCACTATTATATGCTTTTTATTGCATATAATAGAAAGCGTAATTTATGTGAATTTTTTTGTTATTATTAATATTTTAGTAGTTTTCAAAAAGACTCGTGCCGGACTCTTTTTTCTGTCCTCATGTGAGCCGCTAAAGTCGAAACAGTAACGTTCTGTCGTAAAATTTCTCTGTCATGCATGCACGCACTACAGTGTCTCTCATGATCTCCCTATCTCATTATTTTTTCTTATGGCATGCTCGCACCCAGCCCAAATATCTCTCACAGCCCTCATTTAATATCTCTGACATGCATGTACCCAACACCATCTCTCACAAGCTCTCTCTCTCCTCACCCTCTCTCTCTCCCTCTGTGTTGTGCTCCGCAAATTGCAAGCGAGTTGCAAGGCTTGGCGGCATAGCTGTGGCTCGTCTTAGCATTCACACACAAAAAAAAGTGACTGACCCGTATATGATTTTGAGTCGATTGACACCTAGCTCTAGCTGGTCCCCTTTCTCTTCCTCGACCACCGAGGCACCGATGCATGCCTTCAACTTTGCGGTGGAGGTTAGATTCATGCATGGGGGCGACGTGAGACCCTTGTCTCCGCGTGCTGACGTGCGCCGTACCGTGTACATTCTTGAATTCTCTATCTTTCTAGTAGTGCACGGAGCTGCTGACCGAGCGGTGCTTTATTAACGCAAAAGGCTCCATCGGCCACCGGCTCCCCTCATTTGATTAACCTTTCCCTTCCGCTTCGGTAGTACTCCCTTCGTCCGGAAATACTTGCCATCAAAATGAATGAAAATGGATATATCTAAAACTAAAATACATCTAGATATATATATTTCAATGACAAGTATTTCCGGACGGAGGGAGTAGTAGTAACTGGAATGCACACCGTGATCAAGCGAACAAGACACGAGAGTTGTTCCACTTTATGAGCGATGACGCGACGAGGATGACGCGCTCGCGAGATTCTCAGGGCACGTACTACGTTTACGTGCCTTCGCGCCGCAACAGTTGAAATCATGGGCCCGCGGTGGAGTCAGCAAAGCTCTCATGTGGGCCCCGGTCAACCCAACATCGTTCAACATCCGCGCCTTCTGAAATATCAGTCGGTTGCAGCTGCATGAAATATCAGTCGGGGCTTACTTCATCGTGAATCCCTACACCGAACACGCGCACTACAATCTTATTACTAAAGGCCCCCTGTAGTTTTATCTGTCTGTCTGTAGAACTGCTGACGAGGAGATGAGTACCAAAATTGTAGCCTGGATTTCGTGGTCTCCATTTGTCAGTGGAACGCTTGTTTGAAGTTCAACTATTCTGGAGTGATTACATTTCCCCGGTCTCCCATTTGAGTAATGCACAAGGATTATTCTACTAGTATTGAGAGCCCAAATGGCATCGGTGCACTAAGAAGAAAAGGGAGTGTGCCTTTGCATCCAGATCGCCACGAATCTAGTAGTATACACAATTCTTTCCCTGATGCATGCACCTTCCTACATATCAGAGAGGTTACAATATGAAGTAGCCACTAATGCAGAAGAGTGCGGTTATTTGGCTCCCGAGCTCATCTTCTCCCATGGTGAATAGTAAATTTCAAAAGAATACTAGAAATATTTGTAAAAATTCGAATTGTTTTTGCATGGAAGATGCTTCAGTGCGTGCGGTCCGCTTCAAATTTCAGCTTATTTGAACATCTGAATAGCTGTCGGCAAAAAAATAAAAATTTAGGGTCTGTGAAACAGTTTACTGTTCATGTACTCTTCTAACCCAATTTGTCTTTTTTGCTAAGAGATACTCATATGTCCAGATGAGCTTAAATTAGAGTAGACCTCACGCACCAAGACATTTTTCTTGCACAAAAATGTTTGCATTTTTTTAGTATTTTTTTTAATTTACTGTTCAACGGTACAGACCCTATTCTTACAGTAATATTAGTCTCAGCAAAATTTCATGGAAATAACCACCTGAGGCAGAACATGGGGTGAAATAACCAACAAGTGCTATTGTTAGAGCATCTATAGTCGGACTTGACAATTCCGATCCCTCAAACGCGCGCAGATGCGACCGGGCGTCCGGGGACACTGACCGGCCACGCCTCAAATTAGCTAGTCTATATCCGAGTCTCTCATATTTGAACCACTAGACACATACAAAGCATGCAAAAAAAATCCTACGTAGTACCCTATCTAAGCTTCATCGTCGGAGATGCCCACGACGTCGGTGCCAGGTGGACGGGTGCATAGGAGAGCTCCTGCTCAACCTCGTCCATGTAGGCGAGCATCTCCTCCTCCTCCGCGGCGTGCTTCGCCTCCATCTCCTGACGGCGATGGCGTCTGGCCTTCACATCCGACTCCGAGCGGAGGGAATCAAGGATGGCATGCTGCTCCCGGGCCCGTTCTTGAGAGGGGGGGGGGGCGAACAGGGCTGCCGCCCCAGGCCCTGATGCCAGAGGGGCCCTCGATCAGGTGCATGTTATGTTACTGGGGGCCTGGGCAGAGCGGCAAAGTGAATAGCGGGTAGATAAGATTGCGTAGGCAACGCATCTCTCATCCAGCGTTTGCCATGCCGAGTGTTGGGGAACATAGTATTTCAAAATTTTCCTACGATCACGCAAGATCTATCTAGGATAAGCATAGCAATGAGCGGAGAGAGTGTGTCCACGTATCCTCGTAGACCGATAGTGGAAGCGTTTATCAACGCAGTTGATGCAGTCGTATGTCTTCATGATCCGACCGATCGTAGCACCGAACGTACGGTACCTCCGTGTTCAGCACACGTTCAGCTCGATGACATCCCTCGTACTCTTGATCTAGTTGAGGCCGAGGGAGAGTTCCGTCAGCATGACGGCGTGGAGACGGTGATGATGAAGTTACTGGCGCAGGGCTTCGCCTAAGCACTACGACGATATGACCGAGGTGTGTAACTGTGGAGGAGGGCACCGCACACGGCTAAGAGAAACTTTGATGTGCTATTAGGGTGCCCCCTGGCCACGTATATAAAGGAGGGGAGGGAAGAGGTGGCCGGCCCAAGGGGGGGCGCCAGGTGTGGGGAATCCTCTAGGACTCCCCAGTCCAAGTAGGATTCCCCTCCTCTTTCCTATTCCTAGTAGGAGAAGGAGGTAATGAGCAGGAGGAGAGAACGAAAGCCCCC
>NC_041391.1:98486735-98494150 GCF_002162155.2 Triticum dicoccoides | reverse complement strand
CTAAAACTCATCCGAAACGACCTGAACCATTCCGGTGTCCTAATGTAACCTTCCAATATATGAATCTTTATGTCTTGTACATTTCGAGACTCCTCGTCATGCCCATGATCTCATCCGGGACTCCAAACACACTTCGGTCATCAAATCACATTACTCATAATACAAATCGTCATCGAACGTTAAGCGTGCGGACCCTATGGGTTCGAGAACTATGTAGACATGACCGAGACACATCTCCGGTCAATAACCAATAGCGGAACCTAGATGCTCATATTTGCTCCTACATATTCTACGAAGATCTTTATCTCCTACATATTCATCGAACGTTAAGCGTGCGGACCCTATGGGTTCGAGAACTATGTAGACATGACCGAGACACATCTCCGGTCAATAACCAATAGCGGAACCTAGATGCTCATATTTGCTCCTACATATTCTACGAAGATCTTTATCGGTTAAACCGACAACATACGTTGCTCCCTTTGCCATCGGTATGTTACTTGCATGAGATTCGATCGTCGGTACCCTCATACCTAGTTCAATCCCGTTGCCGGCAAGTCCCTTTACTCGTTCCGTAATGCACCATCCTGCAACTAACTCATTAGTCACATTGCTTGCAAGGCTTATAGTGATGTGCATCACCGAGAGGGCCTAGAGATACCTCTCCGATACTCGGAGTGAAAAATCCTAATCTTGATCTATGCCAACTCAAAAAACACCATCGGAGAAACCTGTAGAGCATCTTTATAATCACCCAGTTACATTGTGATGTTTGATAGCACACAAAGTGTTCCTCCAGTATTCAGGAGTTGCATAATCTCATAGTCAGATGAACGATCAACATGCTAAGCTGACGGATGGGTCTTGTCCATCACATCATTCTCCTAATGATGTGACCCCGTTCATCAAATGACAACACATGTCTATGATCAGGAAACTTAACCATCTTTGATTAACGAGCTAGTCAAGTAGAGGCATACTAGGGACACTTTGTTTTGTCTATGTATTCACACATGTATCAAGTTTCCGGTTAATACAATTCTAGCATGAATAATACACATTTATCATGATATAAGGAAATATAAATAACATCTTTATTATTGCCTCTAGGGCATATTTCCTTCAGTCTCCTACTTGCACTAGAGTCAATAGTCTAGTTCACATCGCCATGTGATTTAACCCTAATAGTTCACATCGTCATGTGATTTAACACTCTATAGTTCACATCCATGTTACCAATATCCAAAGGGTTTACTAGAGTCAATAATCTAGTTCACATCGCCATGTGATTAACACCCAAAGGTGTTATCATGTTTTGCTTGTGAGAGAAGTTTAGTCAACGGGTCTGCCATATTCAGATCCGTATGTATTTTGCAAATTTCTATGTCTACAATGCTCTGCATGGATCTACTCTAGCTAATTGCTCCCACTTTCAATATGTATCCAGATTGAGACTTAGAGTCATCCGGATCAGTGTCAAAACTTGCATCGACGTAACCCTTTATGACGAACTTTTTTGTCACCTCCATAACCGAGAAACATATGCTTATTCCACTAAGGATGACCACTGTCTAGTGATCCACTCTTGGATCACTATTGTACCCTCTTGCCAAACTCATGGTGAGGTACACAAATAGGTCTTGTACACAGCATACCATACTTTATAGAACCTATGACTGAGGCATAGGCAAAGACTTTTCATTCTCTTTCTACTTTCTGCCGTGGTCGGGTTTTGAGTCTTTACTCAACTTCACACCTTGCAACATAGGCAAGAACTTCTTCTTTGACTGTTCCATTTTGAACTACTTCAAAATCTTGTCAAGGTATGTACTCATTGAAAAAAACTTATCAAGCGTCTTGATCTATCTCTATAGATGTTGATGCTAAATATGTAAGCAACTTCACCGAGGTCTTTCTTTGAAAAATTCCTTTCAAACACTCCTTTATCCTTTCCAGAAAATTCTACATCATTTCTGATCAACAATATGTCATTCACATATACTTATCAGAAAGGTTGTAGTGCTCCCACTCACTTTCTTGTAAATATAGGCTTCACCGTAAGTCTGTATAAAACTAGTAAGCTTTGATCAACTTATCAAAGCGTATATTCCAACTCCGAGATGCTTGCACCAGTCCATAGATGGATCACTGGAGCTTTGCACACTTTGTTAGCACCTTTAGGATTGAGAAAACCTTCTGGTTGCATCATATATAACTCTTCTTTAATAAATCCATTAAGGAATGTAGTTTTGACATCCATTTTCCATATTTCATGAAATATGGCACTTGCTAACATGATTCGGACAAACTTAAGCATCGCTACGAGTGAGAAAATCTCATCATGGTCAACACCTTGAACTTCGTCAAAAACCTTTTTCGACAAGTCTAGCTTTATAGATAGTAACACTACTATAAGCGTCCGTCTTCCTCTTGAAGATCCATTTATTCTCTATGGCTTGCCGATCACCGGTCAAGTCAACCAAAGTCCATACTTTGTTCTCATACATGGATCCCATTTCAGATTTCATGGCCTCAAGCCATTTATCGGAATCTGGGCTCATCATCGCTTTCTCATAGTTAGTAGGTTCGTCATGGTCTAGTAACATGACTTCCAGAATAGGATTACCATACCACACTGGTGCGGAACGTACTCTGGTTGACCTACGAGGTTCGGTAGTAACTTGATCTGAAGTTTCATGATCATCATCATTAGCTTCCTTACTAATTGGTGTAGGAATCACTTGAACTAATTTCTGTGATGAATTACTTTCCAATTTGGGAGAAGGTACAATTACCTCATCAAGTTCTACTTTCCTCCCACTCACTTCTTTCGAGAGAAACTCCTTCTCTAGAAAGGATCCATTCTTAGCAAAGAATATCTTGCCTTCGGATCTGTTATAGAAGGTGTACCCAACAGTCTCCTTCGAGTATCCTATGAAGACGTATTTCTCCGATTTGGGTTCGAGCTTATCAGGTTGAAGCTTTTTGGCATAAGCATCGTAGCCCCAAACTTTAAGAAACGACAGCTTAGGTTTCTTGCCAAACCAAAGTTCATACGGTGTCGTCTCAACGGATTTAGATGTTGCCCTATTTACGTGAATGCAGCTGTCTCTAATGCATAACCCCAAAACGATAGTGGTAAATCAGTAAGAGACATCATAGATCGCACCATATATAGTAAAGTGCAGTTATGATGTTCGGACAAACCATTATGTTGTGGTGTTCCAGGTGGCTTGAGTTGAGAAACTATTCCACATTGTTTCGAGTGAAGACCAAACTCGTAACTCATATATTGACCTCCACGATCAGATCGTAGAAACTTTATTTTCTTGTTACGATGATTTTCTACTTCACTCTGAAATTCTTTGAACTTTTCAAATGTTCCAAACTTATGTTTCATTAAGTAGATATACCGATATTTGCTCAAATCATTTGCAAACACTACAAGAAATATTTCAACTTGTGACCACCACTATTGGTCACTGAAAGGTCATAGTTTTTCATTTGCGACCTTTTTGTGACCAAAAACAGAAGGTCAAAAGCTGGCGGTCGTAAACTGACTATAGCGACCTTCTTTGCGATGTGTAAAAGGCCGTTGGTTCCACGACCAAATTTTTGGTCACAAGCAACATCCCCAGACCACGTAGGCATCCAGCATGGCAAGCTGATCTGGCACAAGAATCAGCCCGGTCTGATTCAGTGTTTTACATGGGCCAAGCCCAACAATTCAGCCTATTTGTGTTTTTTTTTTGTCTGTCAATTTTTGGTTGGGTTCATGGGCCAAGCCCAATATTTCAGCCTTTTTATTGTTGGGCCATGGCCTTTTTGTCTAAACTATTTCATTTTCCTTTTTTTATTAAATGGGTCCACTAGTCAGATGGGTCCCAATTGTCGGGTTCTTGTAACTGGGTCCCATTTATCATGTTCTAGTTAGTGGGTCCCATCGACAAGGCTCATATTCTTCATATTTCAACCAGTATTTAAATTGCCAGACAAAAAGCACACATATACTTCAAATAAGAGCAACCAGATCACATATACTTCAAGCTCTATACGTGCCAATACATGACCATATGGAATACAGTACTTTCAAGCTCTACAAGTGTACTAACGAGCTCTACAAGTGTAATACGGTACTGCTTTACAAGAAAATGACAACATGCCAGACTCGCTGGACGACTTAGTTAGATGAACAACATGACAGACTCGCTGGACGACCGTAGTCAGATGAACAACATGCCAAACTCACTGGACGACCGAAGTCAGGGCTGGCAACAAACAAAACTGCAACATGGCTTCCTCTGTCACCCTGTTACATGAATGAGAGAAAAATAAGAAAAATTGGGGCAAATATATTGAACAGACCATTCAAGAAAATGACATTTATTTAGAATGATAACACAAATTGAGCTAGTGCCATGCTTTTTGTCCTCCAACTAGTTAAAATGAGATACCCATACATACAAGAAAACAGATACATAATATGAATATGCATGGCTCAAGTGCAAGTCATGCAAAAAACTTTAGCAGGCTCTCTTCAATTGTTCAACTTAAATGGGTGGTTTTGATCAAATATTATCGATGCAACACTTGGCATCACTAAACTACAAGTCCAAAGCATCATAAGCACTAGACAGAAATCACCATCGCCAGAACATAACTTAGCAGAAGGGGTGTGTGGTCATGGACACACGCAGAGCAAGATAATAGAGCAAGAGAGAGCAAAAGAGAGGATCGGTTGCTTACCAGCTATGCTATGCTAGAGCAGAAAAAGAGTTACCGGAGTGGGAGGCCTGCGAGTGGAAGAAGAATCATTGCATGGTGGTGTGTCTCTGTCTTGCACCTGCGCGTGTTAGAAAGTGCACCCATCAAGGAACCAAGCATATACATGACATGTCGAAAGAATAAATACCATGGCAGCGATGAAATTAAACACCAACTACCAACAGTACTACTGTTGTCGACTTGTTTGGCTCATCACAAACCAACTAGTATAGCAGTTGGCACACAAAAGTAGTAGCAGTATATGCACCTTCCAGGTTCACATTGCACTTTCTTTTCAGGTTTGCAACAAAAGGAAGAAACAAAGAAAGAAACAACATTCTCAGACGCACCAAGACACGAACTTGATAGCATAATATTCCCAGTCAGCCACTTAACTGGATCAATTCCCAACAAGCAAGACACAATAAAATATTAAAAAAGAAAACACAAAGTGATCAGAAGTGGTTTTGAATATAACATTCGCCCTGGCAGAAGACTCTGTCAATAAAAGGCACTTGTGACTTCAACTAACTTGTGGACTGATTTTGCTCAAGTTTCTTAATAGACTTACAATGTTTAGCTTCCAGAAATTAAATCACAAAGTTTAGCTTACAGAAACAAAATTATAAGGTTTTCTATCTGCAATCAGTACAAACTTGATAGTGCTACAAGTCCTAATGATCCAACAGCGTCCCAGCTCCACACATCCTAGTACTGAATTTCCTCACACTTGATAGTGCTACAAGGAAGCAAGGAAGCGAACATGCAAATACAAGTAGTAGTACTGGTTGTCTAATGAATGGATACATGATTCTACTCAAATAAATTGACAAGGTTTTCTTCTTCTTTTTTCTAGTTAATGACAACCAGTCATCAGTCAAGCAAGCAACATCACATTGGTACAGCAGTTAGCATCGCTCAGCATATATGGGGTGTGAGAAGTCAACACCTACTAATTTTATTTTATTTGTTTGCATCGAGTCAGCACCTACTAGATGGGATGGAAATGCATCTTCTGTATTAGTTGTGGAGCATGCGTGTATTATTAGCAATGAAAGCAAGGGTCGACACTAGTGAAAGAGTAGATGACGTCGCTTGTGCGAGGCGAGGCAAGGCGAAGAGCAGCTCCTCGCTCTTGGCGCCGAGCTTGACGAGGGAAGGGGGGCTCAATGGAACCTGCGACAACCCGACCTGTGTAAATCATAAGGTCTTTATTAGATATAAACGGTAGTACTGAATGATAGATATAAACATTAGTATTGCCTGAGCTCATTTTTTTTTGCAACAATAAGCATGTCCTAAACCGCCACTGTGAGATCGTTGAAGTACTAGATGCCAGAATGTGAGAATGGATAAAATAGAACATGAATGTTCTCAAGTGCCATGAAGTGAGAGAGCAGGTAGTCAGAATGACGGGGCATGTTAGCTGCCAAAACAGATTCAGACTAACTGCATGTCCACATGGACAGGCCATTGCCAAGCATTTTAAGACACTTTGACTAAACATAACAAACTCATGCAGTAACCACATTGAGCATCTAAAACAGGAAGTGGCATGAACAAGAATCAATTGTTTACCTCACCAGGTGTCTATCATAGCATACAAATTCAGCATATTCGATGACAATGGCCTGCAAGATGCCTGATGCTAACTTTAATTGTAGAAATTTCCTACTAGTAGCAACCAAATACGCATGCTAAGATCAATGAGTTGAACATCAGCATGTAATGGAATGCCTGGTATTGATATGCAAGAGTACGACTAAGCGCAAAGAAGAGTAAAACTATCCTTGCATGGCCAGTACAGCACTGGAGAAACTCATGACAAACTCCAACAATTTGAGCATAGGTGGAGAAACTGAAACTGCAGAACCATCCATTATTCTTATACACAACTCAAACACAAATCCATGGCGAGGTAGCACATATTCATAGGCGACTTGAGCAATTCAATGAAGAATTCCATACGGGGAGCCAGAGAGGAGAGGCGCTTGGATGGGTACCTCGGGTAGGGGAACATGCCGAGGATGTAGTCGGTGTTCCGTCGAGCACCTGGGGCGGGCTCTGGTTGGCGCAGAACACCCGAACCGGCGCTACGCTCGTCCCGGACCAGCAGCTGCAGGGTGCGGAGCCGTTGTACTCGAAGATCTGCGCGGGGGCGAGGGGAGCGGGCCGTCAGGAGGGCTGGGAAATCAATATCTTCCCCACCATGTTTGCATCAGTGGTTGTAGAGAGGAAGAACACCAGAGGTAGGGAGAAGAAGAAGAAGAAGGTGAGGGGTCTGACCTGCTGCTGCACATCTTGCAGGCTCCCCATGGCCATGGCCATGGGAGTAAGAGATGGGCCGCCTAGGGTTCCAGGCGCCGTTGACGAGGTTGGACGCGGCGGACCTCCATGTTGACCGGAGAGGAGAAGAGGCGAGGCTCCAGCCGATGGCTGCCTCGACCGCGGTGGCTCCTCCGCACTCACCGAAGAGGAGACGAGCAGTGGCACCTGCGGCGAGGAAGAAGGTCGGCGCGGGAGCAGCCGTCTTTGTCGCCGGATTGGGGATCGCCGCAAGTGTAGGTGGATCTGGATCGAGGAGAGAGAGGCCACGCGCTAGATCTTGCCGGAGGGGAGGGAGGGAGGAGCACTATGGATCTTGCCTGAGG